>NW_016806836.1:3889240-4028108 GCF_001698545.2 Rhinopithecus bieti
GCATGGGAACTATCAGGGGTGATGGAAACATTCCATTTTGTTTTGGGTCATGGCTACAGAGATGGAGATGTGAAAATGTATCATTTTAAAACAAGCAAAAAAAGCCCTTCTAAATCAGTGTCCAGCGTGTATGCAACATACAAGAAATCAGGCAAATGCTACGCTGCTTCCTCCCAGGTGAACTCCGCTGCACACACAGATGCCACGTTCTGTGCTTCACACACCCTTACCCCCGATGCCGGTGTGCTCCCGCCAGCCACCTGCCACACTGAGGCCACAATGTAGGTCTGGGGTTGGGCAGCGGAGGGTGCGGCACAGGGTGAACGTGTTCTCCCAAGCGTGTGGCATGGCTGGGGCTGCCAGCACTGGTTTAGGTGGGCAGAGGCTCTCCTATGCTGCCCCAGGACTCGGGTGGAAGCCCATGAATCTTTACCTCTGCCACTCATGTGAGTTAGTATGTTTGCCCTGTTGCCCTCAGATGTGGCATCCTTTTTGCAGTGCCCAACCTGGACACATGTGCATTCATGTCTTGCCCATTAGACTGCCCAGGGCAAACCACGTGGCTTCAAACCATTTTCCTACACTTCTTACCTGGTACAGGCAGCAGTTCTACGGTGGTTTGAATTTGGCATCTCAAGTTGGCAACAAGTGTGCAGAAGCACCCAAAGTCACAGGTAACCCTCCATGGGGTCCTGGACCTGGGCGCCAGCTTCTCACCCCCACCCCGGACTCACTTCCTAAGATGGAACCCGTGGGATTGAAGGTCTGGGGGGGGCCAGGCACGTGGCTCATACCTGTAATCCCAGCACTCTGAGTGGCAGGAGAATCACTTGATGCCTGGAGTTTGAGACAAGTCTGGGCAACATTGCAAGACCCCCATCTCTACAAAAATAAAAATTAGCCAGGCATGCATGGTGGCTTGTGCCTGTAGTCCTAGCTACTCGGGAGGCTGAGGCCTTGCTTGAGCCCGAGAGCTCCAGGCTGCAGTGAGCCATGATCGCACCACTGCACTCCAGCCTGAGCGACAGGGAACCTCTGTCTCCAAGGAAAAAAAAAAGATCTGGGAGTTGTCGGGTACATCCTGCAAATCTCAAGGCAAGTTCCAGGTGATCCTGAAATGGGCGACTGTCCCATTGGTGGCCCTCAGAGCCTGCTGCTGTTCACCTGCTCGTGCAGCCCCTCCCCTGGGAGCTGCGCTGATCCCGTTACTTACTTTAACCCAGCGGTTCTCAATCCAGGGGGCCTTTGTCCTCCAGGTGACATTGGGCAATCTCTGGGGACATTTTTAGTTGTTGGGCCTGATGGGGGTGCTACTGGCAATGAGTAGAAGCCAAGGATTCCACTAAACATCCTGGAACACACAGAGAAACCTCCTTCAATTCCTCTGCCCTCGCCAAACAGAATGAGACCAGTCCAGTGTCAATGGTGCCTATGCTGAGAGGCCCTGCTTTGCCCGATGAAGCATGGCGGGGTGATGCTCCATCGGTTCTGGGCTCAGCCTTCAAGATGCCATTAGCTTCTGCTTCATCCTCAGACCCCAGCCACCATGCAAGTTAGTTTCCCAGCGCTGCCATAACAAGGTACCACAAACTGGGCAGTTTAGGGCAACAGAAATATATTCTCAGTTCTGGAGGCTGGAAGGCCAAAATCAAGGTGTTGGCAGGGCTGGGTCCTTCTGGAGGCTCTGGGGGAGAATCTGTTCCATGCCTGTCTCTTGGCTCCTGGCAGTCCTTGGCATTTCATGGCTGGTGTTGGCATAACTCTAGTCTCCTCCTCTGTCTTCACATGGCCTTCGTCCCTGTGTGTGTCTGTCTTCTAACCTCCTTAGAAGGACATCTGACGTTGGATTTAGGGCTTAACCTAATCCAGTATGACCTCATCTTAACTAGTTACATCTCCAAAGACTTTGTTCTCATCTTTGCACATATAACTAGTTAAGATGAGGTCATATACAACCATACATCAGGTTGTATTTTGAGGTTCTGGGCAGATATGAATTTTGGGAGTACACTATTCAGCCTACCACATGTAAGAAGTCCAATTCAGCTGGTCATGGTGGCTCACGTCTGTAATCCCAGCACTTTGTGAGGCTGAGGTGGGTGAATCACTTGAACCCAGGAGTTCAAGACCAGCCTGGGCAACATAGTGAGACCCATTCTCTCTAAAAAAAAAAAGAAAAGAAAAGAAAATTAGCCAGACATAGCAGCGTGCACCTGTCGTCCCAGCTACTCAGGAGGTTGAGGTGGGAGGATCACCTGAACCCAGGGAGGTCGAGGCTGCAGTGAGCCATGATCATGCCACTGCATGTTAGCCTGGGTGACAGGATGAGACCCTATCTCACAAAAACAAAAAAACAAAACAAAAAACAAAAAAGCCCAGTGCTCCTAAGACCACCATGTGATGAGGGAGCCCAAGCTGGCTCCATGAACAGGCCACACGGATGGAGAAAGAGAAGAGAGATGCCCCGTCAACCCCAGATGTTTCAGTCATCTCAATTGAGCTCTGGATCTGGAGAGAAACTGTCTTTTTCGCTCCAACTCCAGTGTCCTGTTGCCCTAGCCAACCATGTGGAGCAGGAGAACCATCTAGTCAACCCACAGGTTTGTGAGATAGAATGAATAATCATTGTAACCCATAAGCTTGGGGATTCTTCATTAGGCAGCAATCGATAACTGACATGAGGCCAGGGCTGAGCTGTTATTGACGGTGTTGTCCCCACTCTCACAGGGGAGGTAATTCCCTCTCCCAGATCTGAGGTGTCCCGTGGGGCTGTGCAGCCTCACACCTGAGCACAGAAGTCTGGTCTGGTCTAGAGAGGTCCTGCCTTCTCCTTCCTACCTCCCCTCCCTACCCTCCCAGCCTCAGGATAGCCCTGGTCACATTCTCTCCACCTGGCACTGATGCAAGGGACCGAATGAGCATCTTGCTGAGGGCCTCCTTAGAGGGAGTTGGGATGTCTGGCCCGGCAGAAGTTCTTTGGCCTCAGAAGCCTGCAAGAGGAGCTGGGGCAGAAAGGAGACGGCAGGTCTGCAGTGCCCAGCACAGGCCCCAGAGGGCGGGCAGCCAGCCAGGCAACTTCCCAAATGTCATCCTTTGCTTCTGGTCAACACCCAGCCCATCCCCAGGAATAATTCTAGTCCCCAGAAGCCCAGCTCAGGAGTCACATGGTACTTGTCTGGAAAGGAAGTCAGTTGGTAGGTAGTTCTGGCTCACCAGATGAGTAGTTAAAATTAATTGACCAGATCATACACCCACTTGGGGAAACAGTTTGGCAGGTTTTATTTTGAAGTTAAGCATACCTACCCTATGATCAAGCATTTCTACTCCCACGTATTTACCCAAAATAAATGAAAACATATGTCCAAAAAGACTTGTACAAGAATGTTGATAGCAGCTTTAGGCATAATTGCCAAAACCTAGAAACACACACATGACTCTCACCAGGAGAACAGAAAACAGACTGTGCCTGATCGCTTACAATGGTATCCTGTTCAGGGACAAAAAGGAAGAGATTAAAGACAGGCAGGGGACAACATGGATGAATTTAAAAGCCATTAAGTGAAAGAAGCAGACACATGTGCATACCCAGTGCTTCCATTGGTATGAAATTCTAGAAAAGGCAAAACCTAGCCGTAGTGGTAGAAATCAGAGCAGTGGTTGCCCAGAGCAGTAGGGGCAGGGGTTGGCTGGAAAGGGGTGTGGGAGATCTCTAGGGTAACAGGAATATCCTGTAGCTTGACTGGGACATACATGTGTGTCAAACTCATCAATCTGGCCAGGTGTGGTGGCGCACACCTGTAATCCCAGCACTTTGGGAGGCTGAGGTGGGCCAGTCACCTGAGGTCAGGAGTTTGAGACTAGCCTAACATGGTGAAACCCCATGTTTACTAAAAATACAAAAATTAGCCAGGTGTGGTGGCACATGCCTGTAATCCCAGCTACTCGGGAGGCTGAGGCAGGAGAATCCCTTGACTCCAGGAGGTAGAGGTTGCAGTGAGCCAAGATCATGCCCCTATATTCCAGCCTGAGCAATGGAGCAAGACGCAAGATTCCATCTCAAAGACAAGAAAACAAAACTGCATCAATCCGTACACCTAAAATGTGGGCATTTTAGAGGATGTAGGATGTAAATTGTACCTCAATTTTTAAGTTTGAAATTTTAAAAAAATTAAGATCCTTTAAAAGCAAAGATTAGCCAGGCCCTAGCTTTCCCAAGCCAAATGTCTGTCCATCTGTCAGTTATGACCAGTTACACATTTGGCCAGTGACTTTTGTCAGGGTGGGTCAGTGTCAATTTGATAATTTGTGCTCATGTGTGATTGATTTGATGGTAGAGTAATGGGCTGGATCTCGGTCAGTCAGCGGCAGGCCTCTTGGATTTGGAGGTGGAAGGGATGGCTCATCACTGGGTAAACATTGCACCATGGTGAAGGGTCAGGTAGTGGTCTGCCTGGTTCCCACCCAGGCTCTCCTGCTGTCTAGCTCTATGACCTTGGGCAAGTCACTAACCCTTCCGAGCCTCAGTTTTCTCATCTGTGAAATGTATACAATCGTTGTATCTATCACATGGGGTTGGTGAGATGATGAAATGAGCCAGTGGGTCTGCAGTGCCCAGCACGGGCTCCAGCACACGTGCTCTGGCAGCGTGATCTGTTATTCCTGTTTTTATTTCTCCATCTGGTGGCAGGAAAGGATACGAGTGGAGGCCCCCTTCCTGTGTTTCCAGACAGATGCTGCTGCTGTTTGCTGGAAGAAGAGCTCAGGACCTGGGGCAGAGGAGCAGGGCTGAGGAGGCCTGGGTGCAGGGAGCTCCCCCAGAGGGCCGTGGGAGAGGGGACCCTGCTGTCTGAGGTCAGGCCTGGCCTCTGGTTCTCCACTTCCTGGGGACAACTCAGCCAGCTTGAAGGCAGGGTCTCCCATCCCGGGCAGGCAGGAAGCCAGCTCTGTAGGCCAGCAATGGCAAGTGGGCAGAAGGCTGTGACTGGGGTGGGGGGCCCAAACGGAGATAATGACAGCACAAAGTGTCCCCCAGGCCCCTCCTGTCAAGGCGGGGAGCAGCTGATAAACTCATCCTCACGTGGGTATTTGGGACTAATACAATCACCCTGCCAGGGGAACTTCCGGTTTAAAAGAGAAGTCTGGATAGAGCAATGCATAACTCAAAGGAATACTTTGCTCTGGTGAATTTCACGTGTCTACAGCAGGTCTAGTTTTCTGGTCAGGGGCTTTGGTCTGGAGTAACCCCTTCCCATTGCCACCCGATAAAAGAAAAAATAACCAGGTACCCACCTGTTTCACCTTCTCGCAAGGGAGAAGGATGTTGACAGTGTGGTGCTGGGGTGTTCTGAGTTCTGACGTCATGCTAGGATCATCCTAGGATCATAGCACTTATTAAGGGCTTTACTACATATGAAGTGATATTACATTGTCTTGTTGTCAGAGCCACTCCGTGGGGTTGTAGGTGTAGGGCAGTTGCATATGGAGGCTAAGCATGGAGGTGAATGACCTGTGTCACCCACTCATAGATGGCAGAACTGGATTCAAACCCATTGTCTGACCCTAAAGCCCACTTGGCTCCTAGTCATTCTGTTAGGCCGGCTACACTGCTCTGCAGTTCCTAATTATGACCACCAGGAGGCACCACCACTCCACACGTGAGTACTCTCCGCACTGTTGCTGAGAAGGCTTAAAATCACATCACTACTTTTATTTACCACAGTAATATTAATAGCTACTATTAATTTAGCACTTGCTATGTGTTAGGTCTGCACTAAGCACTAAATGCTTTATTTCATATATTTCTCATACATCTCTAACATTTGGAGCAGACCGTTTCACAGAAACACAGACAGTGAAATTCAAAACCAGGTCTGTGTCTTCAAAGCCTGTCCTTTTAACCATATCCTCAGTGAAAGTCAGAAACTAGATGCTTGGAGGCCGCATTTGGTCAGCAAACTTGGTTTTGTTGGTTGGTTTGTGTTTGGTGGTTTTTGTTTTTGGCTGGCAGTGTTCCAACACACATTGAATTTAAATGCTTTTTGGCAGGGCAGCCCCTCTCCACTTAGGCCCAGTCCTCATCACTTCCTCTCATATGTCCCCCTGTCTCCTTCCTTTTCTTATGTTACCTGCCTGACCCTGACGTCACTGGAATTCGCAGCTTGTGATCATGAGTTTGTCGACTCCTTTTATACTAATAATATATTTTGGATGGGAGTCAAGGGATTTCAGGGAAGCTTGGAGGTTTAGGAAGGCACCCAGGAAAGTTAACAAATGGTGTGGCTGAGAGTCGTTGTGGAGATGCGTGAAGGAGCCCTGTCCTTCAGTGTCTACCCTGGACCTATCAGTAAATGTCCCTTGTGCTCTGTCAGCATAGCGTGCATGGCACCTGCAAAGACGTGTGGATTTCCTGGGCTGGACAGTGGTGAGCTGGAGGTGGAGCATGCCGCATTTCGACTTGGCACTACCCTCCCAGAAGAGTGACCTGGTTACTGTGTACTCACAGAATCCTTCCTGAATTGCGTCTGTTTCCTTTCACCTGGCCTGTGAACCAGTGATTGGACTTAACCAGCACCGTGGGATTTCTAATCATTGAGCACCCCATCTAACTGAACTGTGCTCCCTCAAACTCACAAGTTGAAGTTCAAAGCCCCAGTGCCTCAGGATATGACTGTATTTGGAGACAGCGTGTTTAAAGAGGTGATTAAGTTAAAAATGAGGCCATTAGGGTGGGCCCTAATTCAATCTACCAGGTGTCCTTATAAGAAGAAGAGGCTTGGACACACAGAGAGACCCCAGAGGTGGAGAGGCACAGAGGGATGGCCATCTAGCCTTGGAAGAAACAAAGCCTGCTAGCACCTTGGCTTTGGAGTCCCAGTCTCCAGAACTGTGAGAACATTAATTTCTGTTGTTTAAACCATTTCTGTTTTTATGGTAGCCCAAGCTGATTAACATGCTGTCCATCAAAGGTGGGCTGGGCAGTGACTGAGACAGGGCGGGCTGAGCTGAGGATAAGTCTGGTCAGCAGCCAGCCTTGCAGGGCGCCATGGCTCAAGCCTGTGATCCCAGCACTTTGGGAGGCTGAGGCAGGAGGATTGCTTGGGCTCAGGAGTTCAAGACCAGCCTGGCCAACGTGATGAGAGACTGTCTCTACAAAAATTAGCCAGGTGTGGTGACACGTGTCTGTAGTCTCAGCTACTCGGGAGGCTGAGGTGGGAGGATCGCTTGAGTCCGGGAGGTTGCAGCTGCAGTGAACTAAGATCGCACCACTGTACTCCAGCCTGGGCAACAGAGTAAGACCCTGTCTCAAAAAAAAAAAAAAAAACCAGCCTGACAGGGGAAGAGGAAGGAGCTTGGAGACCACCCTCCTACTCCCCACTCCCCTGTGTAAGACAGGTGGAGGAATTAATGCATGTGCTTTGTTTGTTACACTCTTACTATTAGTGATGAGAACCACTTCTTCATAGATGAGAGCATAAAGAAGCCAAATTCTTGGTTTCTAAGTTCAAAAAGATGGTGGAGGAGTAAGATAGAGGAAGCTGGAAGGGGAGATGCGGTCTGGCTCTCTTCAGATTGGAAGGGTCCACCTACCACCTGCAGAGTGAGGAAAGACCCACCTAAATCCCCATGAGGTTTCAAGACATGGTGGATGAAGAGAAAATCTAAAAGTTACCAGAGAAGGGTGCAAAAAGTAAGCAGTATACAAAGAAATGGGAGGCAGAATAATATTCTACCTTCAACAGCAGCAAGGCTGGAAACGAGAAGTCAATGAAGCCGTGCCTTCAATATTCAGAGAGAAAGTTATTTTCAGCCTAAATGTCTTCACCCAGTCAAACCGTCAATCAAGTGTGAGGGTAAGACGAAAACATTTGCAGAACTGCACCTTTATTTCTCATCCATCCTTTCTTAAAAAGGGCCTGGAAGATGCATTCCACCACAACAAAGAAGCAAGATAGGAAGGAGGAATGGATGGGATCCTGCAAAGAGAGGGCCCATCATAGAGGAAAGCAGGGGGGTTTGCTAAGTAATAAAAGGAAGCATCTGATGATGGCTGGAATCTGCCTGAGAAAGAGATCAGATTGGAGCACAAAGTGTCTGGCTATAATCAGAAGGGGTTTACAGCTCTGAGCTTTGGGGAAAAATGAGTGACAGGAAGGAAAATTAAGCACATGAAAACAAAATGAAAATTATTCAAGGAAAAAAATATGTAGCTTTGACCCATCAGCAAACATCAGTTACAGAATAGGAATAATGTAAGCCTGGAATATTGATTAACCACAGTGATTGTGTAGTTCACTGGGAGGACACAGAGGGGGAAGCAAGATGGAGGAGGAACACTGAATCCTCTTTCTCCATGAAAAGAAGTGAATAAAAGGCATGAAAACATCTATAAATCGGTTAGGCTCATGCCAGCACTTTTGAGGCCGAGGTGGGTGGATCATGAGGTCAGGAGATTGAGACCATCCTGGCTAACACGGTGAAACCCCATCTCTACTAAAAATACAAGACATTAGCCAGCCATGGTGGCGGGCGCCTGTAGCCCCAGCTACTTGGGAGGCTGAGGCAGGAGAATGGTGTGAACCCGGGAGGCAGAGGTTGCAGTGAGCCGAGATTGCACCATTGCATTCCAGCCTGGGCGGGAGAGCAAGACTCTGTCTCAGAAAAGAGAAAAAATCTATAAAACAAGTAATAGTGTGTGCATATGCAGTTGTTAAAAAGAGTTGAGCGTATTTACCCCCAGGTGGTGAGAGTCACAGATTGAAGGAGGGAAGGGCAGAGGACACCCTGACATCATTATAAGCTTCATGGTCTGGTTTGACTTTTGTTTTTTGTTTTTGTTTGAGATGGAGTCTTGCTCTGTACCCCAGTGGTGCAATCTCAGCTCACTGCAAGCTCTGCCTCCTGGGTTCATGCCATTCTTCTGCCTCAGCCTCCCGAGTAACTGGGACTACAGCAGGTGCCCGCCACCACACCTGGCTAATTTTCTGGGGTTTTTTTTGTTTGTTTGTTTGTTTTTGTTTGCTTTTTTTTTTTTTAGTAGAGACAGGGTTTCACCGTGTTAGCCAGGATGGTCTCAATCTCCTCACCTTGTGATCCGCCCACCTCAGCCTCCCAAAGTGCTGGGATTACAGACATAAGCCACTGTGCCCAGCCTGATTTGACTTTTTAAGGCAGGGATATGTGGTCAGTCTTCCATATCTGTGGGTTCTGCATGATGGATTCAACCAATCACAGATCAAACATATATTTTTTAAAAATACAACAGTAAAAATTAATATAAATAAAACCAAAACAGTATAACAATTATTTACATAGCAGTTATATTGGATTAGGTGTTACCAGTAATCTAGAGATGATTTCAAGTACACAGGAAGATACGCATAGGTTATTTGCAAATTCTATGCCATTTTGAATAGGAGACTTAAGCATCTGTGGATTTTGGTATCTGTAGAAGGTCCTGGAACCAATCCCCTGTAGGTATCAAGGGTTGATTATATTATTAAAATGTTTTGTTGTTTGTTTTTTGAGATGGAGTTACACTCTTGTTGCCCAGGCTGGAGCGCAATGGTGTGATCTCGGCTCACCACAACCTCTGCCTCCCAGGTTCAAGTGATTCTCCTGCCTCAGCCTTCTGAGTAGCTGGGATTACAGGCATGCATCACCGTCCTGACTAATTTTGTATTTTTAGTAGAGACAGGGTTTCTCCATGTTGGTCAGGCTGGTCTTGAACTCCCGACCTCAGGTGATTGGCCTGCCTTGGCCTCCCAAAGTGCTGGGATGACAGGCATGAGCCACTGCACCCGGCTGCAGTTGTATTAAAGTTTTAAAGTTGAAGTCAAGGACCTTGAAAATTAGCACCATTACACCCATGTAGATGTTGCTTCTATTTTAAAACTGTGTGAAAGGCCTGCGCAGGGCACCACCAGCGTGATTTTTACACTGCCAGGTCTGAGTCCCCTTTTCTTCTCCCCCTAGGGCCTTTTCTAACGCTGAGGGTGTCTTAGCTCAGGCTGCCATAACAAAACATCACAGACTGGGTGACTCCAGCAACAGAAATTTGTTTTCTTGCAGTTCTGGAGGCTGGAAAGTCCATGATCAAGGCGCCCGCATGGCTGGTTTCTGGTGAGGGCCCTTCCTGGCTTGGCGACGGCTGCCTTCTCTCTGTGTCCTCACCTGGTGTGCGGGAGGGGGATTCTTGTGTCTCCTCTTAGGATACTGATCCCATCATGAAGACTTTACCCTTGTGACCTCTTCTCAACCTGTCACCTACCAAAGGCCCCATCTCCAGATACCATCACCTTGAAGGTCAGAGCTTCAACATATGAATTTTGGGGAGACACAATTCAGACCACAGCAGCATGCAACAGTGAAATCACAGCTGGCCCCTGCATCCTTCCTCTGTTGACTGGAACTTCTTCAAAGTGGTTTCTTTAACTGCTTTGCACTTGAACTTCAGAAAGCTCGTTTCTGTCCTCTGATTCTCTTTCTGTGCCTCAAAGTCAGCCTTGGCATTGGGTACAGGGGGCACAACAGTCACATGGCAAATGCATAGTGGTGCAGGCCCCAGGGCCGAGGTTCTGACTTGAGGACTGCGGGCTCCTCGTCCAGTGCTCTCGCCTGTGGTGCCCACAAGTATGTGTCCAGTTTCCAGTGGCATTCTGTGTCGTGGCAATTTGGATTCCTGTCCTTCACGGTCACCACCCTTGTCTAACGTCACCACCTCCTCTCCCCTGGATGACTGTGCAGCCCACTCCTCCACCCCCACCATCCCCTCCCCTCCCCTCTCAACCTGTAAAACTGCCATTTGGGTCACGCCTCTCCTAAACTTAGATGACTTCCCATTGTTCTTACAACACAGTCCAAACTCCTCTTGCAGCCTGGTCAGGCCCCTGCCGGCTTCTCAAACTCATCTCATGCCATTTCTGCAGCCAATGCTGGTTTCCTTGTTATTTCAGAGCAAGCCAGCATCTTCCTACCCCCGGCGTCTGTGTGCCTGTTCTTCTGCCAGGAACTCTGTTCTGGTGCTGTCCTTGCCAGTTCTTTGCTTCCTTTGGGTCTCCACTCAACAGTCAGCTCCGTTCCCTCTCTGAGGTGCCACACGCTACCTGTCCCCATTCCCTCTTTGAGGTGCCACATGCTACCTGTCTCCTGTCATGTTACCCTATCATATCTTGTCACCACCTTACACTTGCTGTTTATTCATTAGCATATTTGTATAAGAAAATGTTGATTGGAATCTTTCCTGTTGCCCAGGAGGGTGACTAGGGATCCCTGCAGAGGAGAAAGAGGGTGTAAGCGTGGCAGGAGTTGATTCGCAGTGGGGCCACACATCACCTCCCCGCCCCTGGCCCCTCACACTCATCCCTGGAGCTCATGAGAAGGATGGACAGTGGCTCCTCCCTGGTCAGCACCCGTATGCGTCCACACCTCCGAGCCCTGCAGGAAAATGACCGCAGGCTGGGGCAGACCCTCCAGGGTACTTCCGCAAAAGGCCTTTCTTCCCCACCTTCTCCCCATCTAAAACAGGCCTCCTTTATTCTTGCTCATAGCAGCGATTTTCGGCCCTTCTCAGCAGCCTCCCAATCGGAAGTCTTCTCTGCATCTGCGCGTGTCCTTGCTTAGGGCTTATTTCTCCTGCTATCCTGACGTCCAGAAGGCTGGAGACCTGCCTGGTCTGTGTCACTTGTCACTTTGCCACAGCAGCTGACACTTAATAGTTCATTAAATGCTTGCTGAATGAATGCCAACTGACCTGTTTCTGTATTTAATAGAAACCTCTGGAAGGCAGCCTTCCTCCACTTGGAAGCAGAGCTCTAAAGCAGAAGGTCAAACACAGGCAAGGCCAGGCTGGCAGAGAGATGGGCAGGTGGGTGGTGGGTGGCCACACCTTCTGGTAGCAGGAGCAAGATTGGGGAGGACAGAAGCAAAGCTTGTACCCTGCAGGCAGAGTGAAACAGGGACCAGAGAGATTAAGGGTGACACTGGTCTCTTCATTCTCAGGCCCAGGTTCTTAAAAAAAAACATATAATAAAACATGAGAATGTGAGTTGTTATGAGCCAGACCCCTACAAATATACCATGATTTGCAATCCCAAAAAGTGTCCTCTGGGAATGGTAATAGTATTCCCATTTTTCAGATAAGGAAAGCAAGACTTAGAGAAAGATAAGCAAACAACATTTATTATATTAAATTGTCCCAGGCAATTCACACATACTGTCTCTTTACTCAGTAGGCTGAGCTATACCTATTACCATTACGGTTTTGCATATGAGAAAACCAGATCTCCAAGTGGAAAGTCTTCCAGGTGTCACAGCCAGAAAGGGTAGGGCTGGTCCTAGAACCCCAAAGCTGCTGCCATCCTCAGTCTCTGATTTTTGCCGGATGCTGTGCAACCTCTGTTGTGCCTGAAGTCCTTTCTGGTCTCTCTGGTCCTCAGCCAAGCCCTCTCTCTCCAGACTAGATCCACTCCCCAATGTCATCATCTTTTTCCTTCATTTGAAGGACAATGACAGGTCATCTGGTTCACTTTGCCAGGATCAGGCCATGTTGCAGAAATAAATGTGTCTAGTAACTCATGCATGTTCCCCTACACATGTTGAAACCTAAGACAAAATTAGAAGCATGTTAGATGATGCCTGCAGGGGCAGCCGGTGTGCACAGGACTGTTTGATCCTGCACCAAAATGTCCCCAGACCACTAAGTTTGAGTTCTTATATCTCCTTCCCTTGCCCAGCATTGCTTCTCATGGCTTTTGGTGTACCCTCCTCCAGCAGACAGTTTTTTGCTGACTTCCCTTATATGCTAGAGGCTGGAAGATAAAGTTGCTGGGGTTGTGTGTAAAGTGATGATCTGGGTGCTTTTTGCAAGTCAAGCCCCCAGGGCTTTAGTGCCTGAGCTCTCTTCCCTCCTGGAGTTTTGCTTCCTACGTGCAAGTGGATGAAATTTGGAAAAGGAGATATGTGGGGTCTGATGTCATTTTAATTCTCGGCTTCAAGCAAATTATGTGACCTCCAGCAAGTACCTTGGCCTCTCTGGGCAACATGTTTGTCCCCTGAAAATGTGTTGTGACATTTGGCAAAAGCATCGCAGTGATTTCCACAAACTTGCATTTTTCCTCCAGGGCACATTTCCTCTAGGACAGTGGTCCCCAACCTTTTTGGCACCAGCGACCAGGTTCGTGGAAGACAACTGTCCCACGGCTGGCAGGTAGCGGGGAGATGGTTTCGGGATGAAACTGTTGCACATCAGGTCATCATGCATTAGATTCTTATAAGGAGTGTGCAACCTACATCCCTCGCATGCGCAGTTCACAATAGGGTTCACGTTACTATGAGAATCGAATGCCGCTGTAGATCTGGCAGGAGGTGGGGCTCAGGTGGTAATGCTCGCTTGCCCACCACTTACCTCCTGCTGTGTGGCCCGGTTCCTAACAGGCCACGGACCGGCGCAGGGGTTGGGGACTCCTTCTCTGGAATGATTCCATTTCCCATCCCTGCTGACTAGTTGTGGCCATCAGGGAATGGGAAACAGTGACAGGCATCACTTCGTTTCCTGCTTCTGCAGGATCCTCAGCTCACTCACCACTGGGTGGCTATAGAGGACCCAGGGGAGGGCTCCAAGGGTGAACGGGGTGGCAGAGCCAATGGAGAGAAGAACCTGGGATCCCCAGATAGTCTTGATGACTTGGAGGAGGCTTGGAGGAATCAACTCCATTGGGTTTAGCTGCTGAGATAGTCTTAATGACTTGGAGGAGGCTTGGAGGAATCAACTCTGTTGGGTTTAGCTGCTGAGATGGGAGCTGTTCCTGCAGCGTAGCCTAGCACATCCTGAATAGTACACAATGCAAGAAACTTGACCTCCCAGTACAGAGATGAAATATTATTATATAATAATGATAATACTATTTTAAGGACTTTACCTATATTAATTCATTGTTACAAACAGCCCTTTGAAGAGGAGACTATTATCTCCAAGTTAGACAGGTGGAAACACAAGTGAAGAAACTTGCCTGAGCTCATACAACTTGTAGGCAGCCAAGTGAATACTCTCCCAGGCAGGCTGTGAAGCAGCCCTCTCTCCTAACCACTGCCCCCACACTGCCTCTCACTCTGACGACCCTTCAGAGTTTCATGGGCTTGAGGTTATTCGTTTTGGGTAATTTGGGAAGCAGAGCTGGTTAATTACTGATGGGTTGAACATTTTTTTAAAACTCCTGAATCTGTAACAGCACGTCAGATCTTTTATGCATGGGAGTTACTTCAAACTTTCAAGAACAGATAATTCCATGCTAACGGATGTATGTATATGTGTGTGCTGTGCAGCAGTATGAACGGTCATGTGGTTTGTGTCCATGCGTGTATGTCTGCATGAGACGGGCATGTATGTGTAAGATGCACTTGAGTAGTGGATGGGGGATATGAAGGACATTTGTATGCATTTGGTATGTGTGTATATGTGTGTGGTGGGCTTATATGTGGTATGTATGTGATCTGTGTATATGCGTTTGTGTTGCATATGTGTGTACATGCGGCATGCACGTGTGCATGGGCATGGTGTACGTGTGGTATGTGGTGTGTGTCCATATGCTATGCATGTGTGTGTGTGTGTGATGTGGGTCTGTGTAATGTGCCAAGTTTGATGTGTGTGTGAGTGTGTTATGTGTGGGCATGCATCTGTATGTGTTTTGGGTGCTGTGTATATGTGTGTTCGCGCACACACACATGGCATACTAGCTAGCACATATGCATACGCACATAAACATAGCCTATACACATATAACTTGCCCTGCGCCAAGCAGCACCATGCACAGGCATGCATGTGATGTACAGCAGATGGCTAGCCACCAACATGCAGCAGCACACTTATGCATCGCATACTGCGACACACCATCACATGGACCAACAAGCTCACGCCTTACATATGAAACACAGCAAGACCACACTGCACACTCTCATACCACCTCCACATTCACACCATCCACACATGCACCACTCTACACCACCACGCTGGGAGTCAGAGCTGGCCTGGACCCCAGGAGATGGCTGCAGAGGGCGAATGTTTGGGAATAAGCACCATTCGTGAGGTTCACCTTCAATCTGAGCACAGCCACCCTGTTTCCAATTCAAAAAGATCCCCATGCAGCTATGTGGATTCTGCCTCAATTTCCTCCAGAGAGAATTCTCTGAAATTCTTAATGAGGTTCACAGTTGCAGAGTGACAGCCTCTGGGCTGTGTGCTCAGGAAAGCGTGGCACACGGGAGCATGTGCCAGTCCTAACTCCAGCCCTGGTCATTTGTTGGGGCACAGCCCAGATGTCACCTCACCCAGGAAGCCTTTGACCCTCGCACGATGGGGTGCCCCTGTTCCGCATTCCCCTGGTTCCCCTTTTTCCACTGGTCACATGGTATTCATAAATGTATACTTTTGTGGTTTATAATATGAAGTTGCTAGTATTATAATATTATATGTTCCATCTCTGTCTCCCCAAATGGACCTTAACTCCAGGAAGGCAGACTGTGCCCCATCCTGCTGGCATCCCCGGTGCTCAGCCGAGGGCCTGGCGGAGAGGAGCTGCTCTGTTTGTATTCTTGCTGAATGAACGCATCGAATTTTAGCATCGTGGGCTCTGAAAATTAATCTGTGCCATGTTGCCCACATTCCAATCCAGTGTAAAAATGTATGTGTATCTTTCCAGGGAGGAATTACTAGTGGGCAATTTTGGGACCAGCCATGCCTGCCTTCTGGGGTGGTCGGGGGACAGTCTCAGCCTCAGCCCAGGTTGTGCCTCCTGCTTGGAGATGCGTTTGTAGGGGGAGGTGTGAGATGGAGAAAGCTGAGGAAGGTGCTTGGCCCTGGGAAGGGTGAGTGGGGTTGGTCCCTGGGCCAGCTCTGTGGGCAGTGGGGGCAGGCTGCAGGCAGGAGTTAAAGGTGTTCACAATGTTGGGGCCACTGCTCTAGGGTACAGCAATAACTTGAAGCCTCAAGGTGTGAGGGACCCCGACCACAGACTGACCCCGACCGCAGACTGGCCCTGGCAGGTGGAGGATGCTGCAGGGAGAACCTGGCCCACGACAAGGCTGGGGGACCCAGGGCTGGCAGCTTTGGGAGCGCAGGGATGGGGAGTGGGAGAGCCCATGGCAGAGACCCCAGTGCTTTTACAGCAGGTGGGACCCTGGGCTCTTGGATGCTCTGTGGGTCGTGGCCAGCGTCACTGCAGGATGGAGTAGTAAAACATGCAGCAGACGCTGCCTCCCAGGAAGGAGGAAGCCCCTGGAGTGGGGTGGTTGTTCCAGGGCTGAAAATCTTATAGTCACAGGTAAGGTCAGAGCCAGAGACATTTGGAGCAATACTGATGTGACCCCACTTGGACCATGGGCATAGCCAGTATGGTAGGCTATTGCCTTAGAAACATATAGGCCTGGATGGGGATTCTGGTTCAAGCAATTTCCTGAGTGGGTACTCTCAGAAGAGAGTTATATCCTCAGCAGGGCGGGGTGGGAGGAAGGAGCTTAGCAAGGATGGTGTTGCTGCTGGAGGCGGCTTCAGGCTGCTCCCAGGGACTCGGGTTGTGAATGGGACCACAGAATTGGCGTCTCCATTATTTGGTCATTAGCTGTGGCAGCTCAAGGGGGTAATGACTGGGATGGCACTCAGGACCTGGGGATGGGCTCTGGCAACAGAAGAGCCCGGGGAGAGGGGGACACCAGCGCCAACCACTGTAGTCGGCGCTACAGACGGAAGGATTGTGTCCTCCCAGAATTTGACTATTGGAATCCTAACCCTCAATGGGCCAGCATTTGGGGGCGGGGCCTTTGGAAGGTGACCCAGTGGAGCCCTCAGGATTAGGGTGAGCGCTGTTAAATTCTGGAGAGTGCCCTCCCCTCCCGCCCTGTCGGACACAGAGAGGATGGATGTTTACACACCAGCAAGTGAACCCTCCCCCGACGCTGAAGCTGCCAGTGCCTTGATCTTAGACCTCCCAGCCTCCACAAATGTGAGCAGTAAGTTTGTGTTGCTGTGAGCCACCTGGCCCATGGCACTCTGTTATGGCAGCTGGGATGGACTAAGACAGGTGCTGTCCACTCCATGGCCCTGAAATCAGCCTTTAGGTTCTATTTCCACTCTCTGGGGCCCCAGAACACACCCGTGCGACAGTCCCCAGTATCTGCAGGCAGGGTGCTTAGGTTCTGCTTGAGGCCTCTGCGTGTCCCGTACAGCCCAGAGGCTGGCCTTGGCATGTGGACGCTTGGAAGACTCCTGAGCTCCTGGTGCAGCTGTGAGGGATGGCAGCAGGCCTCTGCCTCAGCACCACTTTACAAGGAGGGCCTTGTACTCTTGTCATTGTGGGCTGTCTGCGTGGATCCCAGTGATGCTGTTTTCGCAAACGTGGAAGCAAGAGTTGAATATTAAACTGTCTAAGCCGTCATGTTACTGACAAGCTCCACACAGAAAAGGAAATTGTAACCACATGAAATATTTATGCCGCACGTTGCGGTGCTGCTGCTGATGGGATGGCAGGTGGCTGGTTTGTTTGGGGTTTTCTTTCTTATTTTTCCAAAGTGGATTACAAAATGCCCTCCAGTGGGGAAACTGCACCCCACTCCTGGGCTGTCATCTGGAAGGAGGGGTTTACCGTGATTGGAGAGTGAGAGGCTGGGAGAGCTGTCCTGAGGGTGTAGGCTCCTCTATCTGAGTCCCGAGCCTGGCTGGGAGCAGGGGCACCTGCCCCCACCTCAAAATGGCTGCAATGCAGGGTGCAAGCGTTGCAGCTTTCCAGCAGGCAATTGGTATTTTTCCAGATGTAGTTAAAACAGTCAGGTATTATTTGCCTTTTGTTGTTGTTGTTAGTATCACCATCTAATATCTGCTGGGAAACCTGGTTTAAAGAATCCCGTCTAGGATGCTTCCTACACTCAGGTTTGAAAAACCCCTTGGCCTCCTCCCTGGGTTCCCACTGCTCACTTCCACAAGCCTGGGAGGCCCCATCCTCCAGAGGAAGGGCTCGCCACTGTCACCAGCCGATGCAAGTTCCTGTGTGGCGGCACTCTTGCCCATACCCCTTTTCATCATCACAAGAGCCCTACAGGTCTGTACCACCGTTACCCCCTTAGAGGGCAAGACTGAGGTCAGGGTGCTCCCATCAGCCACACAAACCCACACGGGCTGGTAAAGGTCAGGCAAGACTTTGACCTGAGTCCATCTGGCCCGAGGGGCTCTATGCTTACTTTAGGAGGTTCAACCCTGACTCACCAAGGACAAGGAAACACAGACTTGTTTTCAGCTTTCAGAAGTTTTATTATAAAGAGATTTGAGAGAAGCACTGGGCACCAAGACAGACACTCGCCAGGGCCATGAAACAGCTGCAAACGACGTCAAGAACCCAAACCCAAACCAAACCCCAAAACCACGCACACGGTAGGATAAGCTGCAACTTTGTTCTCAAGGTTTCTTCATAAATAGACAAAAGTCGTCGCTGGCAATTTAAAACAGATGAACACATGGTTAAAAGGAGAGCGGTGCTCCGGGGTGGCTAGCAATCGTCCGGTCCTTGCTGTGAGGATGACGAAACGGTTTGGCAGCCGCTTTTGTGCACGTCTCCCTTAAGATAAAACTTAAAAATGTGCTAAGGATCATATAAAATGATTTTTACCTTAAAGGAAACTACTTTTTCTCCCCACAAAATAATCTTACAGATGTCTTCAGCACAGTTCTAAAACACGTAGTCAACTACTTACACGGAACCAACAGTTTCTAGGTTTCGTAATCTTTTGTTCACACTGGAAAACCGATGTGCACGTCTATGATGGGGGCCGGCCCCCTGGCCCATGCATCTGGGGTGGGTGTCCGTTGGTAAGCGACCCCGCCAGGGGCAGCCCACCTGAGCTGGGGCTGGGGCCAGGCATCCAGACATAGGGTACCGTGCGCAGGGCGAAGACAGGGTCCACAGTTACCCTGGAGCAAGCAGGTCAGCGGGCAGAAGGTTCCTGCAGGTTCTTTGGGCTGGCGGCGGGCAGTGGGCTGCCTCTGCAGAGTCTGGTGGGAGGTCGAGGAAGAGACTCAGCCCTCGGCAATGGGTGTGTCACTGCTCCCTCCGATGGGCCACCCCGCCTCTGGCCAGGGCCTCTTTTCTGCTGTCAGCCCTTCAGGCTCTGAGCAGTGCCTTCCAGCGAGCCTCAGGGATGGTGGGGAGGCGGGATTAGGTGAGGTAGAGCGATTTGTCCCTAGGGAGCAGGCTGAGAGAGAGAGGAGGGGCTGTCAAAGCTGTTGGGTACCTCCCCAGGCCAGGGGAGCACCAGGACCCCTGCACTCTACCCCCCCCCCCCCAAACCCCACTGGATTCAGCTGCCCCTCTGCAGCCGAATGAGGGACTTGCAGCTGCTCCCCCACCCCCACCGCATTCTGCACCAAGCCCCTCCTGGAATCCCAGCAGGGGACCACCTGGTCCTCAGCCCTGGGTGAAAGGGCAGTAGTGTGTCTGTCCTTCATTGAGGCGCATGCTGATGGCACCATTGCTCTCACAGCCGTTTTTAATCACAGGAATTTGTAAATCTCAAACTGAATTAAGGGAGGGACAGGTGCTTTTTATGTTTTTAAAACAGCCCTGTTGCAGTCCGACCTCCATGCTGGATGTGATGGGCCAGCCTCAGGAGGCTTGGACATTGCATGACACTCCCCTACATGCCCTAAGTATTCTGACTTTTGAGAAGGAAAGTTGGGGGCGGGAAAGGGCTGGGCAGGAGGGTCTGCACGTGCTTGGGGTGCAGGGAAGGGATTCTTGCTGAGCCGAGTCCGCCCACCCACGTAGAATCTCACCCCAGGCATGTCAGAAACGGGGCATGCACGGTGGCCACTTGTTCAGTGCCCAAGGGTGCTGGCGGGATCAGTAGAGGAATCAGCCCTGTGCTGGGAGGCCGAGGCTGGGGCTGGGGGCAGGGGTTCTCAGCAGCAAGGTGGCCACCCAACAAGTGCGCTGTGGCTTCCAGGGTGTGGCGCTATCCCTGGAACAGCTGCTTGGCATTACATTCCTCAGGTGTGGCTGTGGCACTCATTTTTGCCAAGGGAATGGGAACCCGGCTGGCGAGTGAAGGAGCAAGCATCCCTCCTCACTGCATCCTCCCTCTCCTGCTGGCTGGAGTGAAAGGTCACTCTTCCCCGGAGCTGGGGTGGCGTGGATCCAGGAAGACCTCTTAGAGGGAGGCGTTAGCATGGGTTTGAAAGGTGGAGTGCAGGACGGGAACGGAGGCCCACGGGAGGACTAGGTAGGACGCTGGGGTGCAGGGGAAAGGGGTCTCTAAGGTGTCTAATTCCTTGGGATAGATAGTGGGTCCGTTCTCCCACCGTGTCTCACCCAGGTCCCCTGTCCTGCATTCTCAGCTGTTCTAGTCTTGGGAGCTGCCCTGCCCAGTAGGCTCCACTCCCCACCGGGGCAGCCCACAGCCGAGGGCTGACTGATGAAGGGGTTAAAAAAGCCAGTTCCCTGACCTCCAGGTGGGAGCCACTCTAGCACAGTTCATGCTCCAGGGCTCCCACGGGATGAGGCACAAGCGAGTCTTCAGCTGAGGCCACATCCCCCCTCGGCTCCTTCCCCCACCCCATCCTGCCTCCCTCACCCCCTTCGCCTGCAGGCTTTCCCCAGCACATCCCCAAGGGCACCCAATCCCTGCTGCCTCAGGCTCTGCTTCTAGGGAACTGGCCTAAGATGCAGGACTCATCTGTGAATGTCACGTGGAAGCATTTGTGAAAAAAACAGGAGCAAGGAAGGAGCAGCAAGACTGAAGACTAGTCAGTTTCCCAAGCAGGCCTCAGGATCAGGCCAGCAGAGTCCTCCCGGGGCCTGGCTCTGCGGTGTCATCTGAGGTCTCGATCCCCTCGGCAGGGCTGACAGTGACTGCAGTGTCCTCCCCTGTCCACGTTGCCCGTGGCCATTCTCCCATCCCTGGCCATCCTATTCCCAGTCTCCCTGGCTGGCAGGACAAAGGCAGGGACAGGTGAGGACTAACCTGCAGGTGCTGATGCCACACTCCCCGCTGGGGTAGCTGCTGTCCCAGTCCCCGCTGCTGGTGGGGTTGGATGGGCCAGGTGAGCAGGACCCCGAGCTGCTGGGGAACTCAGAGATGTGTGGGAAGTCCTACAGATGGGGAAGGAGGAGGCCATGAGCCAAGGAGAGAAGGGGGCAGACTGTCCCAGGCCTCCCGGGGTGGGAGCCCCTGTGTCCAAGGGTGTCCACACAGAAGAGACACTGCCTCCATGTCACCCAGAATTGCCTCTCTGCCTCCAGGGCTGCTGCCTTGCTCCCAGTAGAGCACCCTGAGAAATATTCAACCCTTGTCTTGGCTGAATCAGGGGCTGAAGGACTTTGCTTTCAGGGCCTTTCCCTTTGTGGGCCTCAGTTTCCCAATCTGTAAAATGGAATTACTAAGCCCATTGACCTCTAAGGGCCATGTGAACCTTGTAGCAATCTCTGTGGAACAATTAGCAGGGGTAAGGTCTCGAAGGCTTTGGGAAAGGCCAGGGCTAGGGCTGAGGATGCAGGAAGCAGGGACTGGAATATCCTGAGTCAGTCTGGCAACTTGTGAACTGTTCACTGCAGCCAGCACATCTCAGATAAGGTGTGTGAGACCCACTTCCTAGACGTGGTAACTGAGGCTCAGAGAGGTCAGGTGCCAAGGCTGAGGTTATATCACCGGTCAGTGGCAGGGCTGGGCTTTGAAAGGGCAAAGCCGCTTCCCCTCCCCACACAGTTACAGAGAGCTGTTCCTGCTCTTCCCTGCTTACCTGTGGCCCTGGAGGTGAGGGGCTCATCGCCAGCTGCACCTGGAGTGCCATGGGGGTGGGCAGGACAGGGGGCTGGGGGGCTGGGGACATGCTAACAGGTGGACTGAGGAGGGCGCCCTGGGCGTGAGGGGGCAGTGACAGCTGCTGGTGCAGTGTGGGGCTGAGCGGGAAGGAGGGTGGTGGCGGCGGGGACGCACTGAGGCCTGGCAGCAGAGACTTGGAGCCCAGCGTCCGGGCGAGGCTGGCCGGGGAGGCCCCGCTGCGGAAGGCCTGCAGGTCCGACGGCGTCAGGAAGGAGGCCAGGCCTGGCATGGCATACATGGGCTGCTTGGGTGGGAGCATTTTGGCTGGTGGGTTTGCCTGAGTGCTCTTGGTCTCACCTTGATCCGGGGAGCTCTGGAAGGAGACAGGTATCAGTCACTGGAGAACAGAAGAGGGACGAACCAGAACTTGGGCTGTGAGGCCAGGAGGCTCTGCAACCCACTGACACGGCCCCTGGCTGGCTCTCTTGGGAGAGAGCTTGGACTAACCAGAGCTAGCACAGGGGCCTTAGTCCCCTTGGCTCTGAACATCCAGCCACCCACTGCTTTTATCTTTGGGGGGTCCCCTCCCCATGGGGGAATCCATGCGCCTCAGCCTGGCCAGTGGGACAAGCACCATCCCACTGAGCCAGCTCTAATCATGCCCCTTCCAGCTTCTCTGCCTTTGCAGATGTTGTTCCCTTGACTTTGAACCGCCTTTTACTTGGCCTTTTATGGACCAATTTGTGTGCCATCTCCTCTGTAACAGGAACAACACCCACCTCCACTTGGGTCACGCATCCACAGCCACACCTAGCTTCCTACATTGCTGGTGTTGACAGAGGAGGCCGGGGGTGTGGTGACGAGGTGCCATATTTTGGGGTAGCATGTCCCAAGCCCCATCAGTGGTCAGAAGTAAAAGCCACATAAAACTGGCAAAACTGGGTTTGAATCCTAGTGCAGCCCCTTCAACAAACTGGATCTTTTCAGGCAAGTTGCTCAACCCCTCTGGGTGTTGGGTTCTTATTGGAAGAATCCAGTGGAAAGAAATGCGTGTAAAGTGCCCAGAATGAGCCTGGCACGCTGTAGGTGCCCTGCAGACATGACCATGTAGTTCTGACCCATCCTTTCTAAGACCTGGGGTGCTGGCCTTCCCACGGGCCCCGGTTCTTGCTCCATTCCTCAAATGGCCCCACTCTGATCAGGGCTGTGCCTGGAGATTCCAGGTGTTACCTTGGAGACGAGGCTAGCCCGGTAGGCTGCCAGAGCCTTCAGATATTCCTTCTTGGCTGCTTCTGTCTTCCTCTTATAGGCCTGGAAGAGTCAACACATGAGCAACACTGGGGAGAAAGTTGCAGAAGAGATGTGGTGCAGGGTCCTGGGGTGGGAAGGCATGGATTCAAGGATCATGAATGGATGAGGGGGGTGGGGTCAGAAGCTGAGTCAGCCAGCCACTGGCCCCATTCTGGGAGCACTGCAGAGAAACTGCGGAGACCAGGCCATATCCCAGTTCCTCAGCAACTCCCTGTGTGGCCTTAGCCAACAGGCTTCACTTCTCTGGGTCTCCACGTTACATCAGCACAACTGATCACAGAAAGACAAGGCCCTTTGAAGCCCCCATTCTGATCCAGCACAGTGCAGATTTCTTAATGCTGAGTCACCTGTGCAACCTAGAACGAACCTACTTGTTCATAGTATATTAGGCTGGATTCGGTGTGCTAATATCTTTTATTAAAAATTTTAGACCTAGATTCATATGTTATCGTAGGATTGGTCCGCGTTTGTTCACACCTCCTTGTTTCCACGGCTTTTGGTAGAAACAAGGAGGTGTGAACGACTTCGAGCTTAGCCTCGTGTGACTTGTGTTGGCCAATAAAAGCACAAATGTGATGCAAGTAGAGACTGACAAAGTGATCACATGTTAGTGAGCCCTCTTGCTACTCTTGGAACTCTTACTTAAAAAAATTATTTTTGTACATGAGTAAGTTCTTTAATGGTGATTTCTGAGATTTCGGTGCACCCACCATCTGAGCACTGTACACTGTACCTCATGTATAATCTTTTATCCTTCACCACCCCCATCCTTTCCCCCAAGTCCCAGAAGTCCACTGTATCATTCTTATGCCTTTGTGTCCTCATAGCTTACTTCCCACTTACGAGAACATACAATGTTTGGATTTCCATTCCTGAGTTACTTCACTTAGGATAATTGTCTCCAATTCCATCCAGGTTGCTGCAAATGCTATTATTTCCTACCTTTTTATGGCTGAGTGGTATTCCATGGTGTGTGTGTGTGTGTATGCACATACACACACACACACCCCCTATATTTTCTTTATCCACTCATTGATTGATGGGCATTTGGGCTGGTTCCATATTTTTGCAGTTGTGAACTGGGCTGCTACAAATATGTGTGCAAGTATCTTTTTTGTACAATTACTTCTCCTCTGGATGGATACCCAGCAGTGGGACTGCTGGATCAAACAATAGATCTACTTTTAGTTCTTTGGGGAATCTCCACACTGTTTTTCATAGTGGATGTACTAGTTTATATTCCCACCAACAGTGTAAAAGGGTTCCCTTTTTGCCACATCCATGCCAACATCTATTTTTATGATTATGGACATTCTTGAAGGAGTAAGGTGGTTTTGATTTGCATTTCCCTGATCATAATGATGTTAAGTATTTTTTAATATGTTTGTTGGCCATTTGTATGTTTTGAGAATTGTCTATTCATTTCCCTAGCCCAATTTTTGATGGGATTGTTTTTTTTTCTTGCTGATTTGAGTTCCTTTGTAGATTCTGGATATTAGTCTTTTGTCAGAAGTACAGATTGTGAAGATTTTCTCCCACTCTGTGGGTTGTCTGCTTACCCTGCTGGTTATTTCTTTTGCTATGCAGCTTTTTAGTTTAATTAAGTCCCATCTATTTATCTCTGCTTTTGTTGCATTTGCTTTTGGGTTCCTTGGTCATGAAGTCTTTGCCTAAGCCAATGTCTAGAAGGGTTTTTCCAGTGTTATCTTCTAGAATTTGTAAGGTTTCAAGTCTTAGATTTAAGTCTTTGATCCATTTTGAGTTGATTTTTGTATAAGCTGAGAGATGAGGATCCAGTTTCACTCTTCTACATGTGGCTTGGCAATTATCCCAGCACCATTCGTTGAATAAGGTGTCCTTTCCCCACTTTGTTTTTGTTTGCTTTGTCAAAGATCAGTTGGTTGTAAGGATTTGGCTTTATTTCTGGGTTCTCTATTCTTTTCCATTGGTCTATATGCCTATTTTTATACCAGTATCATGCTGTTTTGGTGACTATAGCCTTATAGTACAGTTTGAAGTCAGGTAATGTGATGCCTCCAGATTTGTTCTTTTTGCTTAGTCATGCTTTGGCTATGAGGGCTCTTTTTTGGTTCCACATGAATTTTAGGATTGTTTTTTCTAGTTCTGTGAAGAATGACGGTGGTATTTTGATGGGAATTGCATTGAATTTATAGATTGCTTTTGGCAGTATGGTCATTTTCACACTATTGATTCTACCCATCCATCAGCATGGGATGTGTTTCCATTGGTTTCATCTGTGATTTCTTTCAGCAGTGTTTTGTAGTTTTCCTCGTAGAGAGAGGTCTTCCACCTCCTTGGCTAGGTATATTCCTAAGTATTTTATTTATTTATTTTTTAATTTTTTTGCAGCTAAAGGGGGTTGAGGTATTGATTTGATTCTCAGCTTGGTCACTGTTGGTGTATAGCAGAGCTATTGATTTGTATACATTAATTTTGTATCCTGAAACTTTGCTGAATTCATTTACCAGTTCTAGGAGGTTTTTGGATGAGTCTTTAGGTATATGATAATCCCATCAGCAAACTGTGACGGTTTGATTTCCTCTTTACTCATTTGGATGCCCTTTCTTTCTTTCTCTTGTCTGACTGCTCTGGCCAGGACTTCCAGTACTGCATTGAATAAAAGTGGTGACAGTGGGCATCCTTGTCTTGTTCTAGTTCTCAGGGGGAATGCTTTCAACTTTTTCCCATTCAATATAATGTTGGCTCTGGATTTATCATAGATGGCTTTTATTACCTTAAGGTATGTCCCTTTTATGCCGATTTTGCTGAGAGTTTTAATCAAAGGGATGCTCAATTTTGTCAAATGCTTTTTCTGTGTCTATTGAGATGATCATGCGGTTTTAAATTCTGTTTATGTGGTATATCACATTTATTGACTTGTGTATGTTAAACCATTCCTGCATCCATGGTATGAAACCCACTTGATCATGGTGGATTATCTTTCTGATACACCATTGAATTCAGTTAGCTAGTATTGTGTTGAGGATTTTTGCATTCATGTTCATCTAGGTATACAATCATGTCATCAGCAAACAGCAACACTTTGACTTCCTCTTTACAGATTTGGATGCTCTTTCTTTCTCTTGTCTGACTGCTCTGGCTAGGACAGTATTCTGTTGAATAGAAGTGGTAAGAGTGGGCATCCTTGTCTTGTTCCAGTTCTCAAGGGGAATGCTTCCAATTTTTCCCCATTCACTATAATGTTGGCTCTGGTTTATCATAGATGGCTTTTGTTACCTTAAGGCATGTCCCTTCTATGCTGATTTTGGGCATAGAAGGAATATTGGCCTGTAGTTTCCTTTTTTGTTGTTGTTGTTCTGTCCTTTCCTGGTTTGGGTATTAGGGTGATTAACTGGCTTCATAGAATAATTTAGGAAGGATTCCCTCTTTATTTTGTGGAATGGTGTCCTTTAAAAGTCTGATAGAATTCAGCTGTGAATCTATCTGGTCCTGAACTTTTTTTTTTGGTTGGTAACTTTTTAATTACCATTTCAATCTCACTGCTTGTTTATTGGTCTGTTCAGAGCTTCTATTTCTTCCTGATTTAATCTAGGAGGATTGTATATTTCCAGGAATTTATCCGTCTCCTCTAGGTTTTCTAGTTTATGTACATAAAAGTGTTCATAGTAGCCTGAATGATCTTTTGTATTTCTGTGGTATCGGTTGTAATATCTCATGTTTTGTTTCTAAGTGAGCTTATCTGGATCTTCTCTCTTCTTGGTTAATCTCACTAATGGTCTATCAGTTTTATCTTTTCAAAGAACCAGCTTTTTGTTTATCTTTTGTATTTTTTGGTTTCAATTTCATTTAGTTCTGCTCTGATCTTGGTCATTTCTTTTCTTCTGCTGCGTTTGGATTTGGTGTGTTCTCTTTCTCTAGTTCCTTAAGGCATGACCTTAGATTGTCTATTTGTACTCTTTCGGACTTTTTGATGTAGGCATTTAATGCTATGAGCTTTCCTCTTAGCACCGCTTTTGCTGTATCCCAGAGGTTTTGATAGGTTATGTTACTATTATCGTTCAAAGAATTTTATAATATCCATCTTGATTTCATTGTTGACCCAACAATCATCAATCATTCAGGAGTAGGTTATTTAATTATTTCCATGTATTTGCATTGTTTTGAGGGTTCCTTTTGGAGTTGATTTCCAGTTTTATTTTACTGTGGTCTGAGAGGGTACTTGATATAATTTCTATTTTCTTAAATTTGTTGAGACTTGTTTTATGGCCTATTGTATGGTCTATCTTGGAGAATGTTCCATGTGCTGATGAATAGAATGTTCTATAAATATCTGTTAAGTCCATTTGTTGTAGGGTATAGTTTAAGTTCATTGTTTCTTTGTTCTTCTGTCGTGATGACCTGTCTAGTGCTGTCAGTGGAGTATTGAAGTTTCCCACTATTGTTGTTTTACTGTCATTCTCATTTCTTATGTCTAGTAGTAATTGTTTTTTAAATTTGGGAGCTCCAATGTTAGATGCATATACATTTAGGATTGCGATATTTTCCTGTTGGACTAGTTTTATCATTATATAATGTCCCTCTTTGTCTTTTTAAACTGCTGTTGCTTTAAAGTTTGTTTGGTCTGATATAAGAATAGCTATTCCTGCTCACTTTTGGTATCCATTTGCATGAAGTATCTTTTTCCACCCCTTTACCTTAAGTTTATGTGAGTCCTTATGTGTCAGGTGAGTCTCTTGAAGACAGCAGATACTCAGTTGGTCAATTCTTATTCATTCTGCTATTCGGTATTTTTAAGTGGAGCATTTAGGCCATTTACATTCAATGTTAGTATTGAGATGTGAGGTACTATTCTTCTATTCGTTGTGCTATTTGTTGCCCAAATACCTTGTAGTTTTTAAAAAATTGTGTTATTATTTTAGAGGTCCTGTTAGATTTATGCTTTAAGGAGATTCCATTTTGGTGTATTTCAAAAATTTGTTTCAAGATTGAGCTCTTTTTAGTAGTTCTTGCAGTGCTGGCTTGGTAGTGGCAAATTCTCTCAGCATTGGTTTGAAAAAAAGAACTGTATTTTTCCTTCATTTATGAAACTTAGTTTTGCTGGATACAAAATTCTTGGCTAATTGTTTAAGGACCCCAATCCCTTCTGGCTTATAGGGTTTCTGCTGAGAAATCTGCTGTTAATCTGATAGGGTTTCCTTTCCTTTTTTTGTGATGAGTTTCTCAGGTGTTCTTTGAGTTTCTTGTATTTGGATGTCTAGATCTCTAGCAAGGTCAAGGAAGTTTTCCTCAATTATTCCCTCAAATATATTTTCCAAACTTTTATATTTCTCTTCTTCCTCAGGAACACCAATTATTCTTAGATTTGGTCATTTAACATAATCCCAAACTTCTTGGAGGCATTGTCCATTTGTTAAAATTCTTTGTCTTTGTTGAATTGGGTTAATTTGAAAGCCTTGTCTTTGAGCTCTGAAGTTCTTTCTTCCACTCGTTCAATTCTATTGCTGAGACTTTCCAGTGTATTTTGCATTTCTCTGTGTCCTTCATTTCTAGAAGTTGTGATTGTTTTTATTTATGCTCTTTCTCTGGAGACTTTTCTATTCATATCCTGTATAATTTTATTTTAACAACCTTCTGAATTCTTTTTCTGGCAATTCAGAGATTTTGTCTTGGTTTGGATCCATTGCGGTTGAGCTAGTGTTATCTTTTGGGGATGGTAAATAACTTTGTTTTGTCATATTACCAGAATTATTTTTCTGGTTCCTTCTCATTTGGGTAAACTATGTCAGAGGGAAGATCTGGGAGTCAAGCGCTGCTGTTCAGATTCTCCTGTTCCTTGGGGTTGTCCCCCTTTCCCTAGGGATGTGTTTTCCTGAGAACCCTGCTGCAGTGATTGTTATTTCTCTTCTGGATCTAGCCACCCAGCGGAGCTACCGGGCTCCAGGCTAGTACTGGGGAGTGTCTGCAAGGAGTCCTGTAATGTGATCTGTCTTCAGGTCTCTCCTCCATGGATATCAACACCTGCTCCGATGGAAGTAGCAGGGGAGTGAAGTGGACTCCATGAGGGTCCTTAGTTGTATTTTTAAGTGCACTGGCTTTGTGTTGGCCTCCAGCCAGGAGGTGGCACTTTCAAGAGTGCATCAGCTGCAATAGTATAGGGAGAATACAAGCTTGCCCTAGTGTCAGGCGGTGGGCGGGGCCATAGAGTTCCCAAGAGATTATGTCCTTTGTCTTGGTCTTTCTCTACCTGCCCTGTTAGCCTATCAGGTAGGGGCAGGGTTAGGCGTGTCTGAGCTCAGACTCTCCTTAGGTGGGGCTTGCTGCAGATGCTGTGGGGGGTGTGGTTCCCAGGGGGATTATGGCTCACTCTGCTGCATCACACAGGTCATCAGGGAAGTGAGGGAAAGCTGGCAGCCACAGGCTGGTCTCACTCCCACCATGCACCCCCAACAGCACTGAGTTTACTTCCAGGCAGCCAGTGAACAGGGCTGAGAACTTGCCCCAGGCTACAGGCCTCCCAGCTGAGAAAGCAAGCCAACTCACAGTTCCTTGGCTGTCCCAGAGAGTCTGCAGCAGCAATCCACCTCCTTCAAAGGGTCTATGGATTCTTCTGGCTTTCCTAGCATGTTCCTGTGGTAGTTCTTGGAGCAAAAGTTCACAATGTGAGTCTCCACGTGCTGCTCTGTCTGTCCAAGTGGGAGCTGCAAGTTAGTCCTGCCTCCTTTCCATCATTTTTCTGCTCTAAAGCTGCTCTTGGAACTCTGACTTGCTATGTGAATAAACATGAGCTAGTCTGCTGGATGATGAGAGACACATGTCCCAGTCTGGCTCCACTGCTCCAACTGACAGCCATCCAACTCCCAGAAGCAGAGATGCCTAATTTACTGTAGTTTACCACTGATGCAAATGGGTGAGCCCAGCCAAGAGCAGCAGCAGAACCATCCTGCTGAGCCCAGAACAGTTCATGGATCCTCAGAATCATAAGTTGAATACATGATTATTGTTTTAAACCATTAAATTTTGGTATTGTTTATTACACATTCAAAATTAAATGATGCAGTTAGCTTCATTATGTTTTAGTGTCAAGGTTACATTGTATATAAGGATTTGTGAAGGTTTTCTTATTTTTCTAAGTCTTGGAATTATGAACTCTTTGATGATTTGAAAGAACCTTCCTATCCATCATCTAGGCTTGAAACGTTTGGGGGATAGGCAGGGGTTTTTTATTTCCTGTTATTTTCTCACTACCTCTCTTGGTTGTTAGTGTATTAATAGTAAAATAAGAATATAAGTCACATTTCTAAATGTGATTTCAAAAACTGACACAAGCTAACATCCAGCCTTATGCTTAATAGTGAAACATGAGAGGTAATGCAAAGTAAGAAGACCACTATCCCCACCATTGCTGAACATCTCTTTTTTAGAAGTCCTAGTCAACATAACTGGGAAAGAAAACAAATTAGAAATCTGAGAAGTGAGGAGACAAAATAAGGAGACAAGGCTGGATCTAGTGGCTCATGCCTCTAATCCCAGCACTTTGGGAGGCATTTGAGGCTAAGAGTTTGTCAGCCTGAGCAACACAGCAAGACCCTGTCTCTATGAAAAAACAAAATGAAATAAATTTTGTGGGGCATGGTGATGCACAGCATGCCTGCAGGCCCAGCTACTTGGGAAGATGAGCTAGGAAAAGTGCTTGAGTCCAGGAGTTCAAGGCTGCAGTGAGCTATGATCGTGCCACTAACCTCTAGCCTGAGTGACAGAGTGACACCCTGTCTCTTAAACAACAAAGGAGACAAAATTATTATTTGTAAAAGATATATGTGTATAAATATGTACATAACTATAGACACTTTTTTTAAGCCTAGAAGATTCAGGAATTAAAAATGATCAGAAATGATTAATTTGTAACTGCCAAGCTTACTATTTTCATTCCTAACTTTTTATACATCAACAAGTTGCTAGGAAAATGGGGAGAAACATGCCATTTATAATGCATTAAGTAAAAGGAGAGAGATGCCCATTATTGGATGGAAATAAATATATGCCAAGTAAATATATTCTTGGGTTAGAAATAAAACACCAGGCGGGTAAGCAGAAATGAAACCGACACGGGCTGGGACTCTCAACCGCCTTTGCTTGCCTCTGGGCTGTGCTGAATGAGGTCAGAGAAAGCATCGGTGGAAGGAATGCCTGGGGACATAGCACTTGAGACCACTGTCTCTCCAGACGGTATAAAAGGGCAAGGAAATTCCTCCACCAAACAAAAAAAACCTGCAGTCTTTTGAAAGGGAATTGGTTGCCAACAAAACACACAAATGAAAAAGACAGATGTCGCTGTAGCAAAAGCCTCAGTGCCCTGCCAATATCCCCCGGTCCTTACCCCTGTCCTACAAACATGCTCTACTTCCAGCTGCCACCGGCTATATTCCTTTGCCTGGAGGTCCCTCTGGTGGCAGGAGCCTGGCATGTGTAGCAGGTCAGAGGTGCTGCAGAAGGAAGGAATGCTGGTGTCCACCCCAGCACCCTTGCCCCTCAGACAGGATGACCCTGAGGCCCGGCACATTCTAAGCAGGCTCCTGAGTTCCCAGCAGGACTGTGCTCCAGTTGCCCATGGTGGATTCTCCTGGGACAATGTGCCCTTTCCTGGCTGCCCTCCTTTCCCTGTCTCATTTCCCTACTCTCCTACCAGAGGTGGCGGTCATCTCACAAATAAACTCTCTGCATTATAACATATTCCAAAATTACCTAAAATTTTAGAATACAGTAAAGGAGATGTTTCAAATAAGTCAGTAATTCATCTCTCTGCCCCAAGCCTGCTACTTTCCCCATATTTCCCATCCAGTGACTGGCATCTCCATTTACTCAGAATGCAAGCCAGATGCAAGGAGGCTGCCAGGATGTCCCCTACCCCAAACCATTCTGGAAGATGCTCCAGGCCCCACCTTCCCCCACCTGGATGACTGTGCACCCTCCACATCTACTCTTACCTGCCTTATGCTGCCATTCTGGTCTCTCCTCTGCGTAAAACTCTTCACTGGTTTTCTCTGAGTAAAACTCTTTACTGGTTTTCTCTCCTCTCAGAACAGGGCCTGACTCCTTCCAAGGTCTGCAAAGCCCAGCATAATCTGGCCCCTGCCTGCCTTTCCAGCTCCGTCTCTGCCTTGGGGACTCTCACTGTCCCCTCTCTGGCCATCCTGGTCTCCTTTCAGTCCCCTGTGCTTTTCCACGCTCCTTCCCTTACCAGGCCTCCCTGCCTGGAACACTTCCCCTCCTCCAAAGAGAACTCACTCTTCAGGTCTCACCTGGAGACCTGACCCCAGGGACAATGTCCGTCCCTGCTCTTTCCACTCTCATGAACTATGTATCCTCCTGGTACATGGCACAATCACAACTGTAATTTTACATTTACTCATTGCTTATTTGATTCATGTCTCTCATGCCAACATCCCAATTGAGCCTCCTGCTTCTACAGATGTGAGTTCAAATCCTGACTCTACCTTGATCCACGCTGGTGACCCTGGGCGAGTCACTTTACCTCTTGGTGTCTCTACCAAAACAGGAAAGCAATGGCTACTCCACAGGGTGTTATAAGGATTCAGTGAAATACCGGAGGGAGAGCTCAGCCCAGACAAGAGCTCAGAGAATGAGTTGCCAGCACCCCTGTTTTACAGACATGAAAACTGAGGCTCAGAGTTTAGGTGGTCAGCCTGAGGTCACACAGCTGGCAACTCCATTTGCTTACCAGCTAGTTCTGCTCTCTATTCTCCCTGGAGGCCTTTAGAGGAGGCCACAGTCACATGGTCAGCGGGATAGGAAGCTCTGGCCTGGACTCCAGACTTTTAGGGTTGGAGGGAGAAGATGGATGGAGATGCTTGTTCTCGTTTTATCAAGGGGGAAGCAGAGGTTCAGAGTGGTTAAGTTGCTAGTAAATGCAGTTGGTTAGTAGAATTGGAAGGCAACCAGCTTCCCAGTTTATGGATGGGCAACTGAGCCCAGGAAAGACCTCTGCAAGAGTCTCTAGTTCCAGAGCTGGGCCTGGTTTCAGACCTTCAAAGTGTGTCCTTGGCTCCAGGACCACAAAGCCTCAGGGGATGGCCCAGAAAGAGAGGGAGGCTCACCTGCTTCTGTTCCTCTCCCAGGCTGTCCCACATGGAGGCCACGATTTTGGACACGTCACCGAAAGTGGCACTAGGGTTCTGACCCTTGATGGCGGCCTGAGTGTCTCTGAAGAAGAGTGCGTAGGCCGACACAGGCTTCTGTGGCTCATTGGGGTCCTTCTTTTTCTTCTTCTTTGGGTTCTTGGTCTTTTTTCCCGGGTCGGCTGAAGGTCTCTTTTCTCCCGATATCTGCCCAAGTGAGAAGAGTCAGATAACCAAAGGGCCTCCTGCCAAAGGCAATCAACACAGACTCCGGCCAAGCTGCACTTTTCCAGCCCTGCTCATGCACAGATAACCACTCGCGAGGTGGAAAGGGCAATGGCCAGACAGACACACACACCCTCGGTGGGTGTTTAACTCATTAAAGAGAACCAGCATGATTGTAAAGTTGATTCAGAGAAATGCAGGAGGAGAAGACGACTGCATAGTCACTGAAAGAATGGAAAGAATGCTGGAATTAGATTACTAAATTACACGTAAAAGTGGTTAGTGCCAATAGAACACTAAAACTATCACCTTTAGGACTTTTAATCTTTTCTACTGGACAGAAATTGGCATCTCTACTAGGCAAAGTTAATTTGCCTTATAGTCAGACAAAAATCACTTATATCTCTTATTACATTTTTCCCCCCAAGGTAACCTCTTCTTTTACAGAGTTATAAAATCCCCTAATCAATAATGAATAATGAATCAAAGCAAAGGTCCACTTTCCTAGAGAATCAGATAATTCTTGAGTGAGCCTGTTAGCCAGTGCCTTGGTATGACATTGAAAGAATGTGCAGTTATTTGTGGGCCTATTTCCAAGTTTGGAGTGTGTGTGCATGTGTGTAGATATATGTGTGTATATATACATGTGTATATGTGTGTGTGTGTGTGTGTATCTGCTCTCCTACTTGTGATCACAAATAATCCCCAAAAAGGATCCTGCATTACAAAAGGCTGGTCTCCACCACTATGTTTCAGCTGTGCAGCTTTGAGCAGGTGGCTTAGTCTCTGGACCCCTGTAAAGTGGGGAGGGGATGAAGCTAAAGCGACTGTTACTGGGTCAGCCGTGGAGCCAGTGGCTTCACCCTGGACAGACCGCAGGACCACGATCCTGTGAATACTGACTTCGGGCTTCCAGAGCAGGGGAGGGGGTGGTTGGGATGCCCACCACAGACCTCAGTGGGACTCTGTTGGGTCACTCAACCCATGCAGGTACAGGGGACTTTGGTCAAAAGCCCTGGACCCTGCAGTGAAGACTCTGGCTCTAGGAGCCAAGAAGATGGAGGTGACACATTGAACTGATGATAAAGCCATGGGCCAGTAGGCATGATCAGGCATCCATCTCTGAAGAACATGGTTCTGTTCCTGAGGCTTATCTCTGTAGCCACCCCCTTCTCCAAGCCCCAGTTACATTAGCACCGTGGTGTGGTGCTAGCAAGATCAGGGATGAAGAAGCATGCTGTCATTGATAAAGTCCTGAACAGTCACAGCAGGGCAGGGGGTTGAAGGCACATGCACTGGACTACACCTGTAGCCTCCTGGGTTTGAACCCTGGTTCCCCAACTTACTAGCTGTATGATAACAGATACATAGGGCCGGGCACGGTGGCTCAAGCCTGTAATCTCAGCACTTTGGGAGGCTGAGATGGGCGGATCACGAGGTCAGGAGATCGAGACCATCCTGGCTAACCTGGTGAAACCCCATCTCTACTAAAAAATACAAAAAACTAGCCGGGCAAGGTGGCGGGCGCCTGTAGTCCTAGCTACTCGGGAGGCTGAGGCAGAAGAATGGCGTAAACCTGGGAGGCGGAGCTTGCAGTGAGCTGAGATCCGGCCACTGCACTCCAGCCTGGGCGACAGAGCAAGACTCCGTCTCAAAAAAAAAAAGAAAATAGATACATTATTTCCCCATCTGCCAAACAGAGATAATAACAGTCCCTGCCCCAGAGGACTTTTATGAGGATTACATGGACATATACTTGTTACGTGTTTAGAGCAGTGTCTGGCCTATAGGGAGTGTTTGTTAAACAAAAACCATTCCTGCAAGAACTATAATAGAGGTCGAGTCATCCTTAGGATGAAGCTGGGCCAGGATCCAGAGGTAAACTCCCTCTTCCCCCGAAGTCCAGGGTTACTGCCCCAGGTCTCTGGGAGGCCACCATGTGGAAGGAACACTGGATCGACAGAGGTAGGAGGCATGAAGGGAGGTAAGTCTTGATTCCACCACTAGCTCGCTGGGAGGCCCCAGGCAAACACTTCTGTCTTTGGCCTTTCTGGGCCTCTGTTTTTCTCCCTGGTAAGACAAGATGTTCTCTCACTGGGAGGTGGATTTGGAGTCAATGCAAAGAAGGGCCAGAGCCTGGACAGGTGGCAGGTTCTCATCCCTACTATGTCTACCATGTTCTTGAAGAGGACAAACCACTCGACTCCAGGAATGTTGGGGGGACCTATGTTCCCACCGGGGGGGGGTCATTTTTGCACCCCACCCTCAAGGTCAGTGAATACTCTAGGCCCAGAGGTGCTGCCTTCTGGACCACACAGTTTTGTCAGAATATTTTCTCCTAAAAGGGCCAAATGGCTGCAAATGTGACCCCAATGGCCTTGCTGAAGCCATCCACACCTCTGAAATCGCCTACTGGCCTTCAGGAGTCAGGCTTTGCCAACTTTCACAGGATTTTCTCACTCCATTCCCTCGACATTTGTTGGAATTTTCTCTGCTTTACACACAAGGCTGTGGAAGCCCCGAGGGGACACAGCTTGTCAAGGACACTCAGCACATGGAGCAGCCAAAGCCCTACGTCCCAAGGCCCATAGGTGCCATCCCCCTGACCAGGTGCTCCACCTGCCAATGTGCCTTTTCCTTGGCTTCCAGCATGGCCTGGGTATCTTAACAGAAAACCATTGAGCTCTGTGGCGGATATCTCAACCACCACCAGGAAGGCCTGCTCAGTCCCAAGACATCGGGCTTTTCTAGTCTTGACTAGAGGGAGGCGATGCCCATTTCCCCACAGGACCCCTTCCCTGCCAACAGGAGAGCAGCTTCAGGCTCTGTTCCTCCACTGCACATACCTTGAAATGCGCTTCCGACTCCTCTTCCTGCGTGGAGCTGGAGGGAGAGGGGGTTGCTGACTTGCTCCCCGGGGGTGATGGGGAGCTGTGGGCGATGCTGCTCCGGATGCCCATCTGCGAGATGAGCTGGGACTGGCTGAGGGCACTCATGTGGCTGGCCAGCATTGCTGGGCGACCCAGCAGGGGCCCGGGCCGGCCTGAGTCATAGGCAGCCACCTCCGAGTGGACCATCTCCTGGATCTAAGAGAGGAGGACAGGGGGTTTGAGTTAGGAAGGATCTGTCCTGCCACTCCATCACATCTGTGCTAGCAGACTGGGAGGAGGGAATGCAGAGGAGAAGTGATGGGTGCGGCTCCTGCTCTGATCCCTGACAGGCGAATCTCAAGATGGAGCCCCAACGCACTCGTGGGAAAACGGCAGCTCCGTGGCTGTGTGCCATTCTACTGACACTTACCTCGGACAGATGCTTCGCATTTCAGCCCCTGCCAGAGAGCTCAGTCCCGTTATGTTGGATCATTTGATGAGACTGAGTCTTCCCTCCTGGAATGTGATATGTCTCGGCATGAACTAAGCAGTCAGCATGACAGCAAAGCACACGGATGCTGGACACTAACTACATTTTGAATCCTGGTCCTGCCATCTACCAGCTGGGTGACTTTGGCCAAGTTACTTAACCTCTTTGTGCCTCAGTTTCTTCATCTGTAAAATGTGGATACGAGCAAACCTACACTCTAGAGTTCTTAAAGATCAAATGTACCTGGCATACCATGAGCCCTATACTGTATAAGCATGTGTTAAATACACTGAATAAATTTCTTGATAAAGTTGAGCACTTTCCTTCCTACAGGTCAGCAATTTTATTGTTAACTCCATTCCCCATTATATTTTCTAACTGGTTACTTCTGGAATATAAGCAAACTACTGGTTTTTACATATAAGCATTTCTCACACTAAACACACATTTAGAATAAGACTTTGGACCTAAATATGTGTCCACGCCCTGTTCAGTGAAGCATACCTATTTGCATACTCGTACGAGTTTTCTTTCCTCTGCATCTGTGGCTATTTCCCCTTTCTAATTTCTAACATCAAGTATCTGTTTTTCTCTCACTTTTTCTTCATTAGGAAAACAAATGGCCTTTCAGTTTTATGTGGGTTTTGTTTCTTTTCTCCTCAAAAGAATCAAATCTCAAGTTTATCACTTCTGCCTCTCTGTTTTCTAATTCTTTAATATTTTATCTTTATCCCTTCCTCCGCATTTTAAAGATTTATAGTTGTTGCTTCCCCCTCAATTTTGAGTCATATTTTATTTTTTAATTGACAAATGACAAATTATATATATTTATATGTATGATATGTTTTGATGCATATATACACTGTGAAATCATTAATATATTCATCACCTCATATAGCATTGCTCAGATGAGAACATTTAAAATCTACTTTCTTTGTTCCAAGAGTTGTTCAAGAAGAGCTCTGGAATACCATTTGACCCAGCAATCCCATTACTGGGTATGTACCCACAGGAATATAAATCATTCTATTATAAAGATACATGCACGTGTATGTTCACTGCAGCATTATTCACAATAGCAAAGACACGGAATCAGCCCAGATACCCATCAATGATAGACTAGATAAAGAAAATGTGGTACATATACACCATGGAGTACTATACAGTCATAAAAAGGAATGAGATCATGTCCTTTGCAGGGACATGGATAGAGCTGGAAGCCATCAACCTCAGCAAACTAACGCAGGAACAGAAAACCAAACACCTCATGTTCTCACTTATGAGTGGAAGCTGACCAATGTGAACACTTAGACACAGGGAGGGAAACCACACACTGGAGCCTGTTGTCAGGGGCAAGAGGAGGGAGAGCATCAAGAAAAATGCTAATGCATGCTGGGTTTAATACCTAAGTGATAGGTTGATAGGTACAGCAAACTACCATGGCACACATTTACCTATGTAACAAACCTGCACACCCTGCACATATACCCTGGAACTTAGAGAATCTAACTAAAAGAGTTCTGGAAATTCTAAGTGGCTAATTTTCTTTTGGCTACAATTTCTAGTAACAAAAATGATGAAAGAATGGGGTCTGTACTATTCACAAGTTTGAGACTTTGTTAAGGTTTTCTTTGGGACCCAAATATGATTAAATTGTGTACATATTCCATAGTCCTTATAAAGAATAGGGCATGTTTGCAGATGAATACAGCAGTATAATATTTATCCATTCCATCAGCGATTATTCTTTAGATTCCTCACCTTTTTGGCTCTTTAATCTGACACAGGCTTGTCCAGATTGCCTGCAATTTTTTCTGCTTTCATAAAAAATTTCCCTTTAATGCATAAAGTGTTTTGGGAATTTGATGTTGGTTTTGTTTTGTTTTTGAGACGGAGTATTGCTTTGTCGCCCAGGCTGGAGTGCAGTGGGCTCACTGCAACCTTTGCCTCCTGGGTTCAAGTGATTCTCCTGCCTCAGCCTCCCAGGTAAGCTGGGACTATAGGTGGAGCCCCCATGCCTAATTTTTATATTTTTAGTAGAGACAGGGTTTTGCCATATTAGCCAGGCTGGTCTCAAACTCCTGACCTCAAGTGATCTGCCCACCTTGGCCTCCCAAAGTGCTGGGATTACAGGCATGAGCCACCACGCCCAGCCCTGATGTTCGTTTTTATTGCAAAAAGAAGACAATTATATTTTCATTATGGGGATTAAACTAGTATCTTTTTGGTCTCATATTTTGCCTCGAATTCCGTGGAGTCTGGTATTAATAATGCTGTCCTTGCCTGTATATGTGTTTGAATGTGTCTGGCATGTCTTTTTTTATTACATATCTCTTAGTTTTTATTTTTTAGGGTTACTTTTGTCAAATGGTGTTTTTGTTATGATCAGCTTTAGAAAATGAACTTTTCCCTTATGCCCTAGAACAGAATAAACAACATATAAATTACATTTTCCTTAGAGAATGGAAGAGCTTAAACAGAAAACCATCTGAGGCCCAGTGCTTTTTGTTTTCACAATATCCTTCATGGCTAATAGGTCTATTTTAGTTTCCATTTTCTCTTGAGTCAGTTTTGGTAAATTTTATATATATATGCATACATACACACATTTATTCATTTTATCCAGATACTAACACATACTAGCATATAACTGGATAATATGTTTTTAAATACACTCTATGGTTTTCATCCATTCCCATTCACAATTGTAATATTGTGAATACATGTTGCTTTTTAAAATTTTCCTTTTCAAAAGTTTATATATTTATTTCTTATTTGAGACGTAGTCTTGCTCTGTTGCCCACACTGGAGTGCAGTGACACTATCTCGGCTCACCACAACCTCCACCTCCTGGGTTCAAGCGATTTTCCTGCCTCAGCCTCCTAAGTAGCTGGGATTGCAGGCCCATGTCACCACACCTGGCTACTTTTTGTATTTTTAGTAGAGAAGGGGTTTTGCCATGTTGGCCAAGCTGGTCTCAAACTCTTGACCTCAAGTGATCCGATCTCAGCCTCCCAAAGGGCTGGAATTACAGGCATGAGTCACTGCACCCAGCCAAAACTTTATATATTTCAACTGTCTAGCCAAAGAACCAGTTCTTAAATTTTTAAAAAAATTGACAACTTTCATAATTCATTAAATTCTGCTTTCTTCTCTATTAATGTTGACTTGAGGTATCATGACTTGAGGTATCATGTTCGTTGCTCTACATAGGCTTTCCAAATTAAGCTATTTTTCACAGTTTCTTTTTCAGTAATAGAAACATCTAGGGCAGCGAATTGAGACAAGCAATTTTGGCCACTGCAGTGAGGCATTTCTCTGAGACATTTTGAGTTCTGGACAGCTGGAGCGGGTGGGAAGCTAACAGGCCATCTGCTGGGTGTGGCAGGGATGTTCCCACCAAACAAAGAATTGTTCATCCCAAGTCAATAGTGCTGAGGTATGAGAAACCCTGCTCTGCTACTATAGATTTTTCTCCTGAGGAGGAATTTTAGCTACATGTAAATATTTTTAAAATAGTCTTGCTATTAATTTATATTTCTTACCCCACTAAAATTATTTGGAAGGAGTGATTTTATTTAATGTATCCTTCATTATGATCAGAGACCTATGCAATCCTAGAATTTTTCTTTTGCGAAATGTAGTGAGGTTTTTGGTTTATAGCTGTAGGATATGCTCAATTTGTCTTTTCCTTTTTTAAAAACGTTTAGGTTCAGGCTATATGTGAAGGTTTGTGTATATAGAACACATTGCATGCTCACAGGGCGTTGCGTTGTACAGCACTATTTTGTCACCAAGTTATGATCCTTTTTGTAAAACTGTTCATGGTATATGGAATAATACTGTATATTGTACAAATTTCTCCATATGGTCTATTTCAAAAACAGTTTTGACTACTTAGGGGTGTAAAATCTCAAAAGAATTGCGCTTATTTTTCACTTAGCTTAAGGTCTCAAGGTTCATCCATAGTGCGTAGGCTAAATTGGAACTTTCCTTCCCTATTTAAGGCTGAGCACATACACCCTTTGCTGGTGTATAGACTACCTTTTTGCTTATCATTCATCTGCTCGGTAGGCACTTGGTTGGCATTATGAATAATGCCGTAGGTAACATGGCGTGCCCGTATCTCGTGGGACTCTGCTTTCAATTCATCGTTTGAGTAGACACCCAGATTCCAATGCTTAATCATATTAGATTAACTCTGTTTTTAATTTTAGGAAACCCCTACTGTTTCCCATAGTAGCTATACCACTTTCAATTCCCCTCAGCAACACAAGGCGTTCCTGGTTGCAGTTGTCTACACATCCATGCCCACTTGTCTTCTCTCTCTCCCGCTCTTTTCAATAGAGGTCATCCTCAATAGGTGTGATCAGGGTTAGAGTGAAACTCATTCTTGTCCATAAAAATGGCAACAAATTTGTCTCGTAGGGTATATAATTCGGATCCCACCCTGGCTAAAAAAGGCTGGATTGCAAACATTAATGTTTTGTGGCGCTCCATAAGCTATTAACCCGTTTTGCCATTCTTTAGAATATTTTTTCACCATTCCTGTTCTGCCTACATATGTGTCCCATCTTCAGATTTGCCCTTTGAATCTTTCATAATCTTACGGATTCCTCATTAATCATGACTTATGAATTTCTGGCTACAGCTTTCATCTTATATATTTATATGAGCAATTATGTATGTTACCTTTAGAAAAGTTATGCATTTACAACAAAAGATGATACGTTATGGCATTTAATTCCAAAAAAACTGGAAATGAATGTAAACATTCACTAAACTGGGGAGAGATTGGAAAATCTGCAGAGTATTCACATAATGGAATCTGTAAGAGGGTTCACCTGACCAACCTGCGACGCTACTCTGCCAGTGTAGATGGAACTCAAAGACGAATAACCAGTGAAGCAGAAGTTTCAGAAGGACACGTATATTATAAGCCTTTATGAACACGTTTAAAATATACAAACATCACTGTCAGGTGTTCAAGGATATATGAAAATGTAGTAAAAGCATAAAAACACCACTATTAGAATATGTTATTTCTTCTAAGAACAGAGAGGTACAAAGGACCTAATTGTACCTGCAATATTCTATTACTCAAAAGCAGATCAAAGGCGCAGGCAACAATATGGGCTCTTCCAAGCAGAGTATTAAATTAAATGTGATGTGTTCCGGAATCTGAATGAGGGGAAATGGCTGGTACCCACCGTGACTTAATGGCCATATTAGGGACCTGAAATCGCTGAAATAGGGTCAGCGCCTCATCCCCTCACCTCCAACCTGGGCTCCAGACTCCACATCCAATGCTCTGAGTGGACATCTTCCCTCGGATGCCCTGCAAGCATTATCAAACTTCACACGCTGCAATGGAGTGTTTCTCCTGAAACCTGTTCCTCCTCCAGTTTACAAAATAGTAAAATGGCACTGCATTCTTGCCGTCACCCAGCACAAACCTGAACATAAAACCCTGTCTTCTCTCTTCCTTACAACCCCAGGCACTGCCAGGACATTGCCATGTTGGTTCCACCTCATAATGAATCCTGCGTCTTCCACCACTTCCTCACATCCAACAATTAAACCATCTCTCTAATAACACATACATAAATCAGGCCAGGCTACCATCCTCCTCAAAATTCTTCATCTGGCTTGTTGATCCTCTTAGAATAAAATCCGATCCCCCAAATAATAATGACAACAATAACGGCTTTTTTGAATCTCAAAGTTTCTTTGAAATAAAAACATTGCACTATGATGTTTTTTACACGTGGGTAACAGATTTAATTTTGCTGATATTCACTAGGTCCTTTGGAACACTTTCCACTTTCTTCAGATAAGTGATATTTTCTACAATTATTTGATTATTGCCTTTTTGCTAAGCTTCCTATTAAACACATTGAATCATCAGGATGTTTTATCTTTTCAGTCATAATTTTGAGCCCTTTAACTTCTCCCTTGGAGTTTTAGGAGTAAACCTGGAGCTGATCATCTTCGCTTATTTGGTTACAACCAGTGTTGCTCGCTGCTTTCACTGAACTTTTACATCCAGTGGTCACATCTCGATATGGTTTGGCACACAAATCTCATCTTGAATTGTAGCTTCCATAATTGCCACATGTTGTGGGAGGGACCCAACAGGAGGTAATCGAATTATGGGAGTGGGTCTTTCCTGTGCTGTTCTTGTGATAGTGAATAAGCTCATGAGATCTGATGGTTTTACAAATGGGAGTTCCCCTGCACAAGACAAGAGTCTGCCACCATGTAAGACGTGCCTTTGCTTCTCTTTTGCCTTCCGCCATGATTGTGAGGCCTCCCCAGCCCTGTGGAACTGTGAGTCCATTAAATCTCTTTCCTTTATAAATTATCCAGTCTTGGGTATGTCTTTATTAGCAGCGTGGGAACAGACTAATACACACGTTTTACCTGAAAGCCATCTTTCCTGATTGCAAATTCTTCTCATCACATGGATATACCATATAATTGAAGTTTATTATGAACGTTTTTGCCTATTTTTTGGAGTAAGATTCTCAGAATGTGCCTTCTTTAGAACTACAGATTTTGTACAATTGTCCAGTGACTTTTCTTTATATCCTAATTCCTGGATTCAAGCCAGCATACTACAAAAGCAAATGCTTGTTGGACCTATTTAATAAAATTAAAGCCATAACAGCAGAACTGGATGCAATCCAGGAAGGATGTCAAGTCTCTGTGGAGAAGCTTCATTCTTGCTATAGTTACAAATATATTCTCAATATATGGTCGGACCTTTCATGAGCCCATGCTTTGTGATGGACACAATGCCAGGCTTTGGGGATGAGAGTGCCCACTTCCCCAACTGCACTTCAGGGTCTCACAGTCAATTAGAGAGACAGTTCCCTTCATAAAGACAGTACATGACTGGCTATTCATAGATAAAAACCAGCGAGACATGGGGACAGCCACTAAGCATCCCAGGTTTTCTAGGGCATTTAAAACTTTGTCCTAATTTCCCCAAGGTGAAAAATGTGCCCCTAATTTGAGGCCTGCTAGCTGAGGATGCCCGCTGTAGTGGATGCTGTCGGTGCCGGATCCCACCCCCTTTACCATGCTGCTGTACCCATTCCCCTGTGTTCTGGGAGCATTGGCACCTGCCCCCATCTCCAGAAAAGTGGCCAAATGGGAGCTGCTTCTCCCAGGAGGTTATGACATCTCCTTAACACCAACAGCCCGCCTTGTAGCAGACCTCACCACTGCTTGACTGGCACAGGGGTACTAAAGGCCACCCTGTTTGCCTGCAGCGAAGCTGTGCTCCAGGGCTCCCTGTGGAATCAGGCTGAAATGAGTCTCCAGCCGAGGCTAAATCCATGCTCAGCCCCTTCCCTTGCAATCCCTGATTCCTGCAGCCCCTCCCTCAGTAAACAACCTTCACAAGAACCCCATCTCAGGCTCTGCTTCTAGAAAGCCTCTGCCTCCATCGGTCCAGCTCCCGTCTCCCCTGTCTGTCGGCTGCATCTCATCAACATCACTCCTCTCCCATCTTCAAATTAACATCTCTCTTAGCTCCAGGTCCCCTGAAAACTTCTGCCCCAACTGTCCTTCGTCTCCATGCAGCCAACTGTGCAAAGAATTGTCTCTCCTCACTGTCCTTGGGCCACTCCTTCCACCAGCGACTCACCTGGCATCTGTCCTCATTACTACCCATACCATTGTAATCAGTGTCCTTACCACCATCCTCATCAGGAGGAAGAGAGGAGGAAGAGAAGGAGGAAGAAGAGGAGAGATTTTTATCAAGCACTTAATATGTGCCAGACACTGTGCTGAGCATGTCCACATATGACTCATTTAATCACAACTACCATAGGAGGCAGAATATAACCATCCCCAGCAGAAAAAGCCAAGTCTCAGAGAGGCCAAGAGACTTGCCCATAATCACACAGCTGCTAAACGTGGAGCTGAGCTTCTCTAAAGTATCGCCCTCCTCCCTAAGTTACGATGCCTTCCCCAAGACACTTCTCCATCCTCAACTACTGCGCCTGCTGCCTCCCCTCCCAGCCCCCTTCTCTTCATCAAGGGCCTGGTGCTTGGCTGCCCAACCACTTCTCCAGCCAGTCCTTCCTGCTCTTCTTCAGCCCACCCACTAAACACTGGTGTTCCTCAGGTTCTGTCTGACATTTCCTCCCATCTTACTTTCCTTCCAAGTGAGTCTGTGACTCCTCCATGGACACCTACAGATAGGGGCATTCCCCATGATGATTCTAAAATTCCCGTGTTGCACCTAAAAACGTGTTCTGCTTAAAGGCAATTTCAGCCTTTAGAAGAAGAAAGGTGAGCTCACAAGAGAGGGACACAGAAGTGGTGAGACCCTGTCCATCCCTCCATGCATTCTAGAAAACTCTACCAGTTCACAAGACCTCTACTCCAGTCAGAATCCATACCCCACTGCCCCAACACTTTTAGCAGCTACGGCCTTTATTCCTGATCAGCTGCAGCAGATGCAGTGGGGACCCTGCCCCTCGGCCCACCTCGGGGGTCCCTACAGAGGGTTATTGTACATGCAGACGGCTTCCCTCCCTCCCTGTGTTCTCTGGCCCAAACATCCTGGAATTGCTAACCAACTGGGGCCCCAGGAATGACCCTCAGCCAGTGAGAACGGTTTGCAGATGAAACCTCCACTTCCTCTCCCCTCAGTGGGATGATTCTGAGTTGTGTCCCGGAAGACTTGACATCCTTCCTGGATCACATCCACAAGTCTCTCAGAGGGTCCACAGCAGGACCCCATTCCTGTTGCCCACAGTGGTAACAACCCATGACTTTCTTTCCTTTCAATCTCACCTGCCTTCTTCCCTTCAAGGGCTTCCTGGGTTCACCCCGAGACAAACTTCTTGCACCCAGACCTTTGTGTCAGGGTCTGCTTTCAGGGCTATCTCAAGCTCTGCAGCTCTGGTCCCAGCCTCCAGCATGGCCTCCTGAGTCCCGGCGCCATGGTGGCCCCTGCAGTGACTGTTCTGGGGCATGAAATGTCACCTCCCTGTTCTCCATCTCTCAGGAGCTCCCACGGGCCCACTTAGCCATGACCTAGCTGTGTAAAATGCCCCTTGAAGATCTGTACAATCTCTCTCCTCCCGACCTCTCCAGCCCCTTCCCAGAGTTCCCTGGGGACACGTGGGCTTCTCTCTAGACTGGACACCTGCCCTCTGTGTCATCCTCCTTTATGGCTTATCTGAAACCTCACCTCCTCAGAGAAGCCCTCCCTCTTCAGCTCCATCCTCTGGCCTCACCCTCTTTCCAAGCCTCTCGCAGAGCTCTCCACATTGCCTCCCAGCATCTGCTCGAGTGCAGAAACACCTGCCTCCCAGCACCAGGCAGAGGGCTGGGCAGGCAGCCGGCACTCATGAGATGCCTGGGAACCAAGTGAAGCCAGCCTCCTGCTTCGCTCATGGAAACATATGGCCACGATCCCGAGCCACATCTGCACCCGCCCCAGGAAGGAGGAGGCAACAGGAACGAGGCGGCTGTGAACGTAATTAGGATCGCAGAGCTTAATAGCTTCGCAGGGCTGCAGGAACACAAGGGCGTTTTTCACAAACTCCCCGTTTGCAGTCTCTGTGGAGAGCAGCCTGGTGTGCTCAGCGTAACCCCACACAGTGAGGAGAGAACAAGACAAATCACACCTTCCTCCTTCCCGCCTTCTGCCGATTCACAGAGCTGGCAGCCGCCCTGCGTCCTCCGAGGCCTGAACGAGTTATCATTCAACACAGCCTCACACTCAGCCCAGGAAGGTGGAAATTTTTTTTTCTTTTTTTCCACAATTAATTTTTTTTTTTAATTTTCTTCAGCCCAGAAAGGTGGAATTTTCCCCCCACAATTAAATGTTTTTCTTTTCTTTTTGTTTACAGGTCAGAGTTGTATACATGTATAGGGTCCAGTCTGATGTGCTGACAGATGTATACAGTGTGGAATGTATTTTCTGATGACAGCAAAGGCTGTGTTCAATTGTGCTCTTATTTAAGTCCCTGCTTCAGTTTGAGAGGGTTCAGAAACTTCTCCTTAACTCCCGGACTCTGTTGCCCAGGCTGGAGTGCAGTGGTGCAACGACTGCTCACTGCAGCCTCCATCTCCCAGGCTCAGGCGATCCTCCCACCTCAGCCTCCCTAGTAGCTGGGACCACAGGCAGAGCCATGGCATCCAGCTAATTTTTTGTTATTTTTGTAGATACAGGGTCTCTCTATGTTGCCCAGGCTGTTCTTGAACTCCTGGGCTCAAGCAATCCACCCTCCTCAGCTCCCCAAAGTGCTGGGATTGTAGGTGTGAGGCGTGGCACCCAGCACTTCTCATTAATTTCTGAGCACAATCAGAAATTACAGCATAGCAAGAGTGACCTTTATTCCAGTTGTCAATAGGTTCCTCACCTCCATCTGAGACCACTGAACTTCACTGTCCATATCATTATCGGCATTTTGGTCAAAATCATTCAACAAGTCTCTAGGAAGTTCCAAACTTGCCCACATCTTCCTGCCTTCTTCTGAGCCCTCCAAACGCTTTCAGCCTCTGCTTGGTACCCAGTTCCAAAGTTGATTCCACATTTTCAGGTACCTTTATAGCATTGCCCCACTACTGGTACCAATTTTCTGTATCAGTTCATTCTCATACTGCTACAAAGAACTATCTGACCCTGAGTAATTTAAAAGAGCAGCGCTTTCCATTAGATCCCAATGTCCTTGTTTTACAGAAAATGATAGAAATAATAATAACGATAATAATATCTAGTATTATAGCGAGGGCTCACTACACCCCAGGAACCATGCTAGGAGAGTCACCAGCAAATCTTTGATGTAAACACTCTTACCACCCCCGTTTGACAGTAAAGACACTGAAACCCAGAGAGGTTAAGTGACTTGCCTAAGATCATACAGCCAGAAACTGGGAAAGCCAGAATTCTGCCTGTCTTCTGAGGCTGAGCTATTTTTCACTGTATCCATACAGATCTTAACAGCTTCAACACGGGGTAACAATGACCTTGCCCTCATGGGGCAGCTGTGAGGATCAAATGAAAAGGTAACTTTGTACAGAGTCAGACACGTAGTGAGTGTTCAAGACAAAAGTTTTCCTTTTTTCATCCCTTCATGAACTTGCTTAAGGTATGAGCTTGAACTAGATCTCCACTGGGCTAAGAAGAGGTGAGAAATGACCGGGCGCCATGGCTCATGCCTGTAATCACCTGAGGTCAGGAGTTCGAGACCAGCCTGACCAACATGGTGAAACTCTGTCTCTACTAAAAATACAAAGATTAGCTGGGCATGGTGGTGGGCTCCTGTAATCCCAGCTACTTGGGAGGCTGAGGCAGGAGAATCACTTGAACCTGGGAGGTAGAGGTTGCAATAAGCTGCAATTGCACCATTGCACTCCAGCCTGGGTGACAGAGTGAGAATCCATCTCAAAAAAAAAAAGAAGAAGAGGTGAGAAACAATAGAAGGTTCTGAAATCTGAGAGGGAGGCCAGGAGGGAGGCTCCAAGGACACTAAAAATGACAGCACACTGCATGGCACAGGAGGGCGCTTCACAAATATTTGCTACATTTGTCAGATCCAGGGGTTGACAAACTCTGTAAAGGGTCAGATAGTAAATATTTTAGGCTTTGCGGGCCAGATGGTCTCTAATCACTACTCAAATCAATTCTGCTGCAGGCGCAGGAAAGCAGCCATAGATGAGAATGCAAATGAAGGGCTGTGGTTGTGTTCCGATAAAACTTTATTTACAAAAATGGGCAGAGGACCTTTGGCCCAGGGCCACAGACTGGCAACCCTTCTGGTAATGGAGTGTGGTAAGTAGAAGCAATGGTAGAAATGCTATCCTTTATGTGGCAGGTAGCATTTGCCAGACACTGACCTGTTGACTACAGTTTCTTCTTACTCAGGCATGCAAGAAAGGGGTGCTTATCATCAACATTTTACAGACGAGGAAACTGAGGCTCAGAATGAGAAGTCACGTGCCCAAGGTCATTTGGCTGTAGGTGGCAGAGCTGGATTCACATGAATGTCTGTGTGGCTCCCAGGCCTGTGTCCTCAGCCCTACCCCATTGCTGCACCCACTTGCCCGGCACAGCCTCAGCGAACACCTACTCAGTGTGCTCTCACTTGGCCAAGCCCTGCGCTGGCCACAAGCGGGGCTCTTGCTCTGACCTGGCATTGCAGCCTCTCTCTAAAATCAGTGCAGCTGTGACCCCTGCATGCCCCCATGGCCCCTTCACAACCACGGCACTCAGTTCTCCAGCTGCTGGGCATATGGGCTTCTGACAGCTCACAGCTGCACCCCTCTCCAGGAATTGCCTGTGGCTGGTGGAGCTGCTTCCACCACGGTTACAAGTCCTTTGAAGGGGTGGTCTACATTCCGTCATGTGGGGGTTCAAAGGCCCAGCCCCCTTGACTCAATTTGGGACATCTCAGAAGGGGCATCCTAGCATTCCAGAGCTCACTGGATTGGCTGAGGCCTCTGTAGCAATGCACGTTGGTTCAAGTTCTCTCTGCCCCAGGCTGCTTCCTTTATTTCTCATGGGTGACGTTCCTGAGAGTGCTCCCCCAAAACTTGCTGTACACAATCTCCATCTCAAAGTCTGTTTCCAGGGAACCTGACTGATGACAACCACCTGGCTGGCCCATGCTACCCCATTACCCAGCACATTCAAGCTCTCTGCATCTCCCAGGCATCGAGCAGGGTCCCAATGCCTGGGCCAGAACCAGCCTCTCCCCATGCAACAGCCGCGCCTCCCTCCAGCCCTTCAGCAATCCTTGTTGAGCATGTCCAGTGCTGAGTGCAGATGCTGGGTTAGAGAACACATGGCTGACCAGAACACAGTCCCTCCTTCCAGAGGCCTTGCGTGGTGGTGGCGGGGCGAACAGGAGTAAGACGTGTGCAGAGACCTTCCCACCTAGTCTGCAGAAGAAGGTGGCCACCGAGAGGAAGTGGAGTCTGGCCTAACTCTTGCAGCTGCTCAGGAGTTAGCTGGTGAAGAGGGTGCGGGTGTCCAGGAAGAGGAAACAGTCTGTGCAAAGCCGTGGAGCTGACATGGACCTGGCAGGACCCAAGATGGCTTCACTGAGGCTTCAGAGGCCAGCAGGGATGGACAGCAAAAGGCCTGAGAGCCAGAGTTGGGGAAGGTTCTCCCAGGCCCATGGGGAGCCACTGAAGGGATTTCAGCAGGGGAGGGATGTGTTCAGAATTGCCCTATGGAACCATTCTGGCTGCACATGGATGAAGCAGTTGAGAGAGGAGACAAGAGGTCCCAGAGAGGGGGCTGGAGTACGGTCTATGGCAGTGGCCAAATCTGCCAGGTAGGTCCGAGAGGCACTGAGGAAGACTGATATTGATAGGTGATTGAGTGGAATGTGTGAGATGAGTAGTGGCTGAGCCAAGCAAGACTCCTGGGATGAAATGGTGATAAGAGGTGCCTATTGCCGTTCTCTGAGGTGGAGACATAGAAGGAGAAGCAGGATTGGGCAGAGTGAAGGTGATGAGCACAGGCAGAAATGTGTTAAGTTTCGGGAATCAACATGGTGTCTATGGAAGCTAACATGTTCACAGGGTCTGGGGATTAGGACGTCGACATCTTTGCGGGGGATTCTTATCCAGCCCACCATACTCGGATCAATGATGTGAGCAGTCAACGACAAAGCTCCTTCATACCAGTCCTGGAAGGAGAAGAAGAGTCTGGAGTCCAGCCTAGAAGTCTAGACCTGGCAGAGAGGCCCAGATGGTGACAGAGACCCAGAAGTTGGCCACTGTTCTGTCCTCTGACTCTGAGCTTCCTTGAGTCACTGCCTCGAGCCTGTTTCTCATGTCCTCTGTAGGCCTCTGTCTTGAGCTGCCCTCATCACAACTCTCTCTGCGGCCATTTCCCTTCTCTAGACCTCCCGGAGCTCCAAGCTGTTCCTGGTACTCCATTCATTCATTCATTCAATAAACATTCCCTGAGGACTGTTATGTCTGAGACCCTGAGCTAGAAACACCCCATCTCAGGAGTACACCTTCTGGTGGGGGAGGCAGAAATGCGCCCACAATTTTAACCAGTGCAGCAACCCAGGTGTGCCTGGGGTCCTGTGGGGTGCCAGAGAAGGAGCCCCTCCAATACCTGAAGAGCCAGAAAGCCTTTCCACAGGAAAAAACAAAACAAAACAAAATGGAACTGACTCTTGAAGTCTGCCGAAGATAAGGAGGGTGCAGAGGGTATATCAGGAGCAAGAACGGCACATGCAAAGGCACCGAGGCATGGGCCAGTGTGATGAGCTCTGCAAGCTGCCTAGAGCCTGGCAGGGCTGGAGTGATGGGTAGGGTGGGATATAAGGATAAAGGGGTATCCAGAGGCTGGGACTTGGTGGAGGGTAAGTGTGCTTGTAGGTGCTAAGGGGGTGGCCACAGGCAACAGGTGTGGGCACTGACAACTGACAAGAAGCCTTATGGTCTGCAGCATATCTGCCTCCCCAGTGAAAGTCGACATGTCTCAGTCCTCTGAGAAGGCAGCAGAGACTCTGTGTATTAGTTTCCTATTGCTACTGTAATAAATTACCACAAACTTAATGCTGTAAAATAACACAAATTTCTTCCCTTGCAGAAGCAAGAACAGCACATGCACCTCCTGGAAGTCAGAAGTCCAAAATCAGTCTCACTGAACTAAAGTGAAGGTGTTGGCAGGGCTAGTTCTCTCTGGAGGCTTCGGGGGAGAAGCATTTCCATAACTTTTTTTTTTTTTGGATGAATTGTATCCTCATGCCTTGGCTTGTGGCCCCATATTACATGACCTTTTTGCTCTCTGCTTCTGTGGTCTCATCAGCAGTGGCTCTGTGTGTTGGGCCCTCCCATCTCCCTCTTGTAAGTACTTCTGAAATTACATCATTGAGCTCACACAAAGAAACCGGAGCCATATGCCCATCACAAGATCTTTACCTTCATCACATCTGCAAAGCCCGTTTTGATCGATAAGGTAACACAGTCACAGGCCCCAGGGATCAGGACATGGGCATCTGGTGAGGCACGATTCAGCTTACTGCATCCCAGAATCAATGATGTGGGAAGTCACAACTAAAGCTCCCCCATGCCAGTCTTCCCAGGGGCACACTGCTCTCTGAGATGTCCTGGGGCTTTAAGCGTCAAATAATTGAAAATTATCTCTTTTTTGGAAAAAAAAAAATCCAGCACAAAAGAGAGGAAAAGAGAACCAATAGGAAGCCTCCCCCAGGCCTGCCCCTGGCCCCAAAGCCTCGTCAGTAAGTATTTCTAATACACTTTCATGCTTGGCGGGAGATCCTTCGCACGCTGACAAATTTCTCCTGAAATTTAGATGTCTTGTTCAGAATAATAGCTGTAGCGCACAGGTGCCCAGCTGCTATTGTAAAATCAGTAAGCATTTAATTGAAACAAACGACTATAATAATAGTATATTATCCCTGCAGGCCGAGCGCCATCACAGTTTTAATTATTGAGTTAAGAGTCAGACTAATTTATCCTTTAAGGCAACAACCCCATTCCTGGTGATACTGATCATCGTGTTATGAATATGAAGCCACCAGCGGAGAAGCAGAGAAATGAAAAGCAATTTGTCCCCTTTGGGGGCTGGTTTTGTCTTTGAAGAAAGGTTTGCAAATACAGGTCACTGAGCCCCTGGGTCTGGGATTGCTCAACCGGGGGTGTGAGGTTTCTGTTCAGGTTGGGATGGGGCTGTGGTGGGAGGGGAGTCCCCGTGTTCGCCATCTCTGCAATGCAGACCCTCTCTCCTCTGCTCAGAGCCAGCTATAGTTCCCTACTACATCTCAAGTAAAAGCCAAAATCCTTACTGAGCCACAAGCCCCTATAAACTCAACCACCACCACCACCTGGCACCTCTCTGACCTCCTCCACTACACTCCTCTCCATCACATCCAGCCCTTGCTCTTCCTTCAACACCCGAGCAGGCTCCCACCACAGGGCTCTCTTCTAGCTCAGTGCATTTTTGCCCCCAGGAGATACTTGGCATTATTTGGAGACATTTTTGTTGTTACAACCGCAGGGACGCTCCTGGCATCTGGTAGGTAGAGGCCAGAGAAGCTGGTCAACATCCTGCAATGCACAGGGCAGCCCCGCAACGAAGAACAATCCAGTCCAAGATGTCAGTAGTGCTGAGCTGGGAAACCCTGGGGGTTACCCACTGCCTCTGCATGGAAAGTTCTTCCCCCACCCAGCAGGGGGTGCTCACCCTGTTCCCTCCCTCACCTCCTGCAAGACTTCCTTCAAACCAGTTTTCCCAGAAGGCCATCCCTGACCATCCTACCCAGTACTGCAACGCGCTCCCCTGTCCCACACACCGGGCCAGCGTTCCCCAATGCATTATGCTTCTGTTCTTTCTTCCAAAGCACTTAACACCTGCTAACATACTGCATGACTTATTTAGTAGTTTATTGTTTATTATCTCACTCCCCCTGCTAGGATGTAAATTCCACATGGGTAAAGATCTTTGTTTTGTTCACTGATGTATTGCCGGTACCTAGACCAGCAGCCACCCGACACTGTGATACCTAGCAGGGGATTCAGTGAATGTTGAATGAGTTATCCACCAACCTCCCCCTCGCTTCACCCTCCATGTCCGCTGGGCCTCCAAAAGCACATGCCACCTCCTCCTGGTCTCCCAAATCCACCCCTTCTTGCCAAAGTTCTGAGCCCACTTCATTTTCCTGGACTATGGTAAGTCTCTTACCATAGGCAGCTGAGGCATTTCTCCAGCAAGTGCTTTTGGGTAACTCCCATGGGCCACATGGTGCATTCTTGGTTGGTTCTTTGAGGGCAGAAACAGTGGCCTGTGAACTGTCATAGCCCCAGGACCTACACGGTGATGGTCAATGAGCCACAGGATCTGAGACCCAAAGAATGCACGCACAGACCTTGCCATGCAGAAGGGGCCACCAAGTCCAGCGGGACAAACAGATGGAATGAGCTAATCGCACCAACATAGCACAACCCACACTACTAATGCACTCACCCACTCGACAAACGCAGCGCGCTCCTGTGACACAGTATCTCACCCCTTTCAGCGAATGGGGAAAGTAGCATTGCAGAGGAGTCCTGCTCAGTCACACAGGCTTCTTCCAGCGCAGTACTATTTTATGCTACCAAGGAACGGTGGCTGAACACAGAGGGTGCTAATAGAGCAGGACTCCGCAAACAGTGGAGGAAGCAGCGCCGCTTCCAATGCCCCATTTGCCCACCCTCCCCCACTGTACCACTTGGCCACATGCTCTGGTGTAAAAGTGCCAACTGCTTGCTTCTCCATCTTTGTGCATTTTGCCCTTGTCTCCGTAATTCAGCAGTGAACCTCACACCTGCTTCCATCAAAATGCAGCCCCACCCTTCCTCAAACCCCCTTGCATCAAAATGCCTCCCCAGTTGTTAGAGGGTTTTTAAGGAAGAATTTAACAGTGCTTTTTAATTGTCCAGGTATACACATTAGGAATGTTACGGTTTTCTGTTAGTGCTGTGGTTACAAGGTTGCATAGACCTTGAGTAGTTTGTACCAGCTCTATTTTTCCCATAAACTCTTGTTCTTAGGATTTTGCAGGTTTTTCAGGAAGGCATGTGTCACTTTATAGCAGGCACATCTGTATTTATTAAATATCTGCTATGTGCCAGGCCCTGTGCTGAGCACTGCTATGTGCCTGCCCTGTGGAGCTCATCTACATCCAAATCAATACACAGTCACTGAGGTGGTGAGGGCCGAGAGGGAAGCCACAGGCCAAGTGAGGCTGTAAGATCAGGGGTCAAGGGCACACTGGGCATCAGGAAAGGCCCTGATTTGGCAGGAGTGAAGGATAGTGGGAGGGGTAAGGAGGGTTGGGGAAGGAGGAGTTTAGAGGTACAGGCAGGGGCCAGGCTGGGTGGGCCTTGAACACCAGGGGAAGACATTGGACTTTATCCTGAGGGTCTCTGGAAACCCAGAACAGAGCAGTGACTTGTATTTCCGAAAGGCCAGCTTGGCTGCTAAGAGTAGGGGAGAGTGGCCAGCCGTGGACAGCTGAGCTTGGGGATGACATCCAAGTGGGGGTCTCCAGGTGGGGGCCGATTGCATGATCTGGTGCTTAGGAGAGGGGATAGAGCGGTAGAAATGGCCTGGACTCCTTTGTGGTACCCAGCCATGAGTGTGGAGCATCAGGAGAGTCCTATAAAGGAGGGTGCAAAAGGGTGGCCTGAGCGGTGGAGGACACCAGGAGCCTGATCTAATACAGCCAAAGTCAAAGATGATAAAGACAGCAGGTGCCCAATGGGTTTGGCAATGTGAAGGCCATCAGTGCCCCTAACCAGAGGAGTTTTATAGTCGCAGGAAGACAGGGGCCAAGGTGAATGGGAGGGGAGGACATACAGACAGCCAGAGTCGACGACCCCCTCTTGGAAGCTCTGCTGGGACCACGATGGGAGAGAGGAGACAGTATGCAGGTGTCACAGGATGACTTTCTATTTAGATGCTGAGCAGAAAGTGCAATTGTGGAGGGCAGGTGTTTCCATCACAGCAATTCCCCATGGGCATCCTAACTGCAGAGCTGGGTGCTGTAACATGGCTTTGCCACTCACAGGCCACGTTCTCATTTTTGGGGTCAAGTGGTTCTTTTAACAACCCTGTGAGGTCGCTGCTGCTATTTCCACTTTACAGATGAGCAAATGGAGCCTCCAAGAGGTGAGGTCCATGGCTTCCTGTCTGCTGCGCACACACAGCAGGATCAGGATCCAAACCCAAGTCAGTTTGACCCCAGAGTCTGACCTCTTTTCACTATTGAGGGCAGAGGAGCATGGTATAGGCTGGGCTGGCCTCACCACATCCTCTTACCCACAGTTACAGAGTGCCCAAAAGGGCATGATGCTTGTTATCGCCAAGCAGGTCAGCACAGCGATATCCGTCTTGTTTTGACTAATCTTTGTGACTTATCTCTCTGTATCTTTGTGAAGAACTGAGAGGGAACCACTGGTCAAAAACAATGACAAACCGCAGAACTGCTGTGATGGAAGCAGAGCTGGAGGGCAAGGCTTGTTGTTCAGCATCAGCACCGTGGCAACCCTGAGTGTCAGGGGGCTGCTAGGACTCCAGAGTTCGCCCCCAAGGGACGAAGCTTGGGGAGCCAGGAGGGGCAGATCACAGTGGATGAGGACTTGGTCTGGCAGGCACTGGGGAGCCAGAGTGGTGTGTGAGTGGGGGATGGCCCAGCAGGTTTCCCTGTGCTCAGGGCAAGAGGCTAAAGGCAGGGTCAAGAGGCACCTGGGGCAGATGTCATGGACGGGAGAGAGCTGAGGAGGCAGAACTGGCCGCCCTTGGTCACAGCAGGTGGATAACTAAAAATGACTGTCCAAGCTGTGATTCCTCCAACTGCCTGAATTTGATCTTCAGTTTCTATTTCAAAAAGGGTCTGAGAGCCCTGCCCACAGCACCAGGGCTGGGAGGGGCATCGGTGAATGTGGCAGGGAACCTTTCCTCCCCCATCTGAGTGACCGGGAGGGCACATTTTACTCCTTTGCCTCTTAGTCTGTCTATATCACTGGAATGTAAGCTCCATGAATCAGGGATTGCCAACAGTTTTGTTCACTGCTCAGGGCTTAGAAGAGTGCCCGGTACATAGTAGGGGCTCAATAACAGTGTGAGGGCTGAATGAATGAGTGCGTGAGTGATCCTGATGGAATGAAGCAGTGAAACTCCAATGTCTTGGCTCAAGGTTTGCAGCTCTAAGCGCTGCAGCCAGGGTTTGGGAGCAGAAAGAAGGTTATTTCCTCCTCCAGCAATGAGGTCCACATAAGCAGATGCCCCTCTCCCAGAAGCAGTCCAGCCCCACCCTAGGCTGCTGCTGGGGGCTCTACTAGACCCCAGCCCTGCCCCCTGCCCAGCCACAGCACCCCCTCTGGGAATGGAGCAGCTCCTTCCACCTGGGACCAGTTGGCCTCTTCCACCACTCCTCACTTTTGGACTCAGTTCAAATGCCCCTGCCTCCAGGAGGCCTTCCCTGGCTCTCCCACCTAAATCAGGATCCCTGCTGATTCTCCCTCCTGACACCCTGTTATTTTTTCCATTGAACTTGTCACAGCTGTAGTCATACCTTTGGCTGAGTGTGTACATGGCTCTGGTTGTGTGCTCCATTTATGAAGGTGGGAACTGTGGCTGGTACTTTGCTCTGAGCCATTTCCCCAGTGCCCAGCCTGAGGCATGGCACCTGTTGGGCACTCAGCACATGTTGAGGAATGAGCCAGGTGGGCCTGGGAGCTCTGGGCCCCAGACTGGCAGCCTCCATGATCTCCTAAATGGGACCTCCTTCCTACATCCTCCACCCCGAAGCATTTGAGGCACGCCTCGGTCGGGCCCCCACTTTCTCCAAGCCTCTGCTTGTCCTGCTCCCCACTGGCCCCTACACACTGAACATTCCTGTCTTCTCGCCTTCGCCTGTGCACTTCCTTCTGCCAGTGATGCCTCACCCGTCCCAAAGCACCTAGGCACTGGCTGAAGTCAGCTAGTCTCTGGGGCCTATTTGAGCTCAACCAGCCGCTTTCTCTCTCTGGGCCTCCTCAATTAAGGATCTCCAAATGGGGCAGAGATGGAATCAGATCTGCATCCAGTAAGTTCCCACTGGCTGCCCCCACGGGGATGAACTGGAGCAGGAGACACAGAAGCAGGGAGACCAGGTCAGAGGCTTCTGCAGCTGCACAGGCCAGGGCAGAGAGGCCTAAGCTGGGATGGGGCAGTGGAGGCGGGACAGACTCAAGGTAGGAAGCCTGGTGGTAGGTTCTGGGTGGGCTCAGCATGGCTCAGGGATCCCAGGCAGGTGGTGGGACCTCCGCATGATGGGGAAATGTAAGAAGGAGGGGAGGGTGACCCCCCTCCCCTGAACATTCTCCATTCTGAATTGGCACGTGTGCTAATTAAAACCATCTTTCCAAAGAATTTATTACAGGCTATTCCGAGCTAATTATAAATTCTCTGAAGCCGATCCTGAGCAGTCTGCTAATGCAGTGTTGGAATCTCTTTGGCCACCCTCGTTTAAATTATTCATCAGGCCCTGCAACAGTTGTGAACTGTAATTTAAACAGTCAGCTCATGAATATTCAATTAACACAACAAACACTGGCGTGTTTTACTGCCTCGTCGCTCAATATTTTGTATCCTCACCCGTGTTTACATGTTTTTATGAACTCTCGAGAAAAGTGTTGCCTGTTGAAGTGCCTGGTTAAGCTGAGATTGAAATGCCCAAGGTGGGGAGGAGGCGGCAGGAAAAGCTTCCCAGATCCTTTCCTAGGAGAGTTGTGGGTGCTCAGGGATGGGGCTCAGTGGCCTCACCCCACAGAAGAGGGAGGGAGGCCAGAGAAGGTCAGGACTGGCCCTGAGGTCACACAGTGGACCTGAGGCATAGACAGGACTTGGAGTTCTAGGGTGGTTCCTCCCGCCTAATTTACCACAAATTAATAGATAAAGGGGGTCTGGGGAGGTCTAGCCTCTGAGACAATGTCAGGGGGGGCAGAAGAAGCCACATATTCCCTGCTCTCCAGCCCCCCCTTTTTCAGGTTTATTGTTGATTTTTATTTTTGAGGTAAAACCAATTCCTAGGGTTTTTTAAATCCACAATTTAAGAGGAATGCCCACTATTAATATCAAGGAGTAATCTTTAATTCAAAGTATAATGTTTATCTTCTTTTTCCCCCTCTTCCCACCCTTTCCCCATGAGTCCCCAAAGTCCATTGAGTCATTCTTATGTCTTTGCATCCTCATAGCTTAGCTCCCACTTATGAGTGAGAATATATAATGTTTGGTTTTCCATTCCTGAGTTACTTCACTTAGAAGAATAGTCTCCAATCACACCCAGGTTGCTGCAAATGCCATTAATTCATTCCTTTCTATGGCTGAGTAGTATTCCATTGTGTGTGTATATATGTTTGTGTGTGTGTGTAGAAACTGTATAAGAAACTGTGGTGTGTGTGTGTGTATATATATATATATAGTGTATATATATATCCACTTTATCCACTTGTTGATTGATGGGCATTTGGGTTGGTTCCACATTTTTGCAATTATGAATTGTGCTGCTATAATCATGCGGAAAGAAGTCATTATCCCCAGCCCCTTTTTGGCAATGGCCAAATGTTGACCAATCAGGTACAGCCATTCAAGACAGCAGGCCATCTTAGAATCCAAGCTGGCTTAAAGATCAGAGATCCCCCTACCCCAGACTCCGTGGCCATGTCAGAGGACTATGTGTCCCCACCCTGCCCCACCATGAGCTTTAGGGCCTCTCAACCTGTAAACAGTTTGGAAGGCTCCACAAATGGCTCCTCATTTATCCTCACATCCCTCCTCTGAGGCAGGCACTATGATGGTTACCATTTTTTACAGATGAGAAAGCTGAGGCTGAGAGGGCGAAGAAGCTTGCCCAGGATAGAGCTGGGGCTTGAGCTGGAATCTTCTAGCCCCAAGGTCCCTGCTCTCCTGATGGCATCAAATTGCTCCTCCACTGAGGATCTGGGTTCTGTCTGAGGGTGGGGGAAGCTGTAACTCATTCCTCCCAAGGATCCAGACATGTGGTGGGAGCGGGGAAAATAACATTTTTCGCACATAGGATTAGTTCAGATTTTTTAAAAGTTCTACAAAATTCAGTGCTGACACGGGCAGGAGAACTCTGGTATCTCTGGCACCATGAGTGGGGGTGCAGCTGATGTGCCCATTTGCTGGATGGTGTGTAGGGATTAAGTGCAGTGATGCTGGGCAGACCCACCTGGTCTGAACACTTCTCCAGAACACACTGCACAGCTCCATCCCCTCAGCTGCCTCATCCATACAATGCGGTGACCATAGAGTCTACCTCAAAGGTTTCATGAGAAAGAATGCATGAGGAAGCACTCAGCAAAGTGCCTGAGAAATAGTAGAAAAGACCTCGATCCACTAGAGCTCCCACGATCACCACCATCTGTCATCCAAATCAAAATGACTTGGCAATATGCTTCAAAACGTGCATGTCTTCTGGCCCACCACTCATTCCAATTTTATTTAAAAATAATTGTTGAATGCCTCCTATGCACCAGGCACTGATTTTGGTTCTGGGGATATAGCAGTGAACAAAACAGACCAAGTCCCTGCTCTCAGGGCACTGGCGTTCCAGTGAAGGAGACAGAGGTGACACCAGACACACAAATAAACATATCGTGCTTTAGACAGTGGTAAGTGCCAGGGAGGAAAACAGAGCAGGGAAGATGAGCTCGAGGTGCTGGGTGGGGGATGGGTTGCAATTTTAGAAAGGGTGGGGAGAAAGGCCTCCTGAGAATGACATCTGAGTCACTTTTTAAGAAAGACAGAGGTATGAGAATGTACTCTGCAGATGTCTGCGGAAGAGTGTTTCAGGCAGAGGGAACAGAATGGCAAAGAGCCCGAGGCAGGCTCGTGCCTGGCATGTTCAAGGACTGGTGAGGAGGCTGGCAGGGCTGGAGACAAGTAAGCAATGGCGGGGAGGGGGGTGGCATGCAGATTATGTGGGGTCTTGTGAACATTATAAGTCACTGGCTCTCACTTTGAGAGAGATGTGAAGGCACTGGGAGGCTGTAAACCAGGTCCTCACCTAGAGCTCTCTCACTGAGAGGAAAGATAGTCTGGGATGATGACCCCTAGCTGTGTGGCCTGAGCAACTGGGAGGATGGAGCTGTCTTTTGGTGAGATGGGAAGGGGTGGAGGGCAGTGGAGGAGCAGTGCAGGGGAAGTGTTAGGACATTGGATTTAGAGACAGTACGTTTCAGATGCCTGTTAGACAACCACAGTGATACTTGGTGCTGGAGATAAAAATTTGAAAGTTCTCAGGACATAGAGAGTATTTAAAACCACAAAACTGGATGGGATCATGGAGTACCTGTGATAGATAAAAAGAGGACTGAGCCCTGGGGCCCCTTCAGTGCTCAGAGGTAAACCCAGGAGACTCACACAGAGGGAACAGAGAGAAGCGGGAGAGTGTGCGTCCCAGCAACCAAGTGAGGAAAGCGTTGAGCAAGGCTGAGAAAGTGGCCAGTGATGTCAAAGGTTGATGAGCAGGCAAGTAAGTCAAGGGCTGAGCACTGACCCTGGAATTCAGCAACATGGAGGTCATTAAAAACCATGAAGTGGGAAGCTTCAGTGAAGGGCTTAAAACAAAAGCCAAGAAAGGGTGGGAGGACAGAATTTTGGAAAACTGAACGCACATGACTATTTCAAGAAGTTTTGAAATTCCAAAGGAGATACATGTACAAATAGAAAGGATAAATCCGCAAAATGCTTGACTGTTTTGTAGTACAGGGTCTCACAGCTTTGGCATTAACGCTATATGAGGCCAGATAATTTTTAGTGGTAGGGGTGGGGGTGCTGTCCTGTACATTATAGGATGCTTAGCAGCATCCCTAGCCTCTACTAAACTAACTCCAGTTGTGACTATCCAAAAGGTCTCCAGACACTGCCAAATGTCTCCAGGGGGGCAAAGCTGCCCCTGTTAAGAACCACTGATGTAGTAGAAGTTCTTGTTCCCTTCCTGGGCTCCCTTTGCTGGAGCAGCACCCCATCCCCTAGCTGCTGGGAACATCAGTTGGTGAAGGCTCTCAGCTGGCTGCTTCTTCAGAGGACACCCCTTGCCAACAGGTACTGCAGCCCCAGGAGGTCACTCAATCCCCCAATCTCTGGCCAATGACAAATGGACATGAGGGTGCCAAGGCTACCCCTTTACCCTATGATGGGATCAACTATGTGGTGCAATTTATGCTCCAGAACGCCCCTGGGGGCAGGCAGAGTCTCGAGGCATCCAAGGGAAACTTCTCTGTCTGCCTTAACATCTCTCCCTCCCTCTCCTGAGATCCCACCCTCAAAAAATCATTTTCACCACTCCCAAGCAGCCCATCCCAAAAGAGTTTATCATAGAAAAGATCAGAAATAGTCTAAATGTCCATCAACAGAAGGTTAAGTACATGATGAAACACCCATAGGATGGAATGTTATCTAGCCACTAAAAGGAAGAGCAAGACCTGTAATTATGCACGTGGAAGTATACACATGATACACTGGTGCAGAAAATTGGCAGGTCCTAGAACTGCTCCAATAGAACACACTGGAAAGTACAAGAAAAGGCGTCACGTTTGGATCCCATTTATGTAAATTTTGTATATATTTTTATATATTGTATATATTTGTATACTGTATATTTTTGTGTATTGTATATATTGTCTTTGTATACAATGCACAAAGATAAGACTGAAAAGATACTTAGTAAATGGTTGGGTTAATAATGATTATTTGTGGATGGTGCAGTTTTAACAATTTTACTTCTATTTGTTGGTTTAATTTTTTTTTTTCACAGTGAACATGTGCCATTTTATTTTAAATCCAATCCACAAAGCTATGATTTGGGAAGAAAGTAAAAGATGTAAGAATACTTCATTTCAAAATTTATAGGATACAGCCAAAGCCATACTAAGAAAAAAATGTACAGCCATAAACTTTTTATTAAACAATAAACAATAAAAGTAAATGAATTAAAGGATTCAAAATAAAAAATTTAAACATCTACAGAAAGAAGGGATTAATAAACATAAAGGAGGAAAACATTAAGAAAGAGAAAAGGGCCAGGCGCGGTGGCTCAAGCCTGTAATCCCAGCACTTTGGGAGGCCGAGACGGGCGGATCACGAGGTCAGGAGATCGAGACCATCCTGGCTAACACTGTGAAACCCCGTCTCTACTAAAAAATACAAAAAAAACTAGCCGGGCGAGGTGGCGGGCGCCTGTAGTCCCAGCTACTCGGGAGGCTGAGGCAGGAGAATGGCGTAAACCCAGGAGGCGGAGCTTGCAGTGAGCTGAGATCCGGCCACTGCACTCCAGCCCGGGTGACAGAGCGAGACTCCGTCTCAAAAAAAAAAAAAAAAAAAAAAAAAAAAAAAAAAAAGAGAAAAGTAATAGAATTGGAACATAACTCTGATGCTTAGTCCTCTGAATAAAATGAATAAAACAATGTAGATAAAGCAATAAGATGGATAAACCCTGGGTAAAGATGAACAGAAAAGAGAGGGAGAAACTACCAATATATGACTTTAGCATTATGAATCAGGGTGTAATTATAGATACGAAGACCATAAAAGAGATAAGGTAATACCATATACAACTCCATGGTAATAACCGTATAGATTTCAATGTAATAGTCATCTTATGAAGATGGTATAACCTCAGTACAGAAGTATGAGATCTCAGTGTAATAGTCAATAGATCACAGTGTAATAGATTACTCAGTAGATCTCAGTGTAATAGTCATCTTATAAAGACAGTGGAACCTCAAGACAGAAGTATGATAAAGCTATTTTATAAAAAGCCAGCCATGGATGCATTTTATCACAGAATTTGGGAAAAGTAAAGACACATGACTGTGGAAAAAAACTCAGGAATGTAAAAGAAAAACCCTAAGTAACACTAAATCAAATCCAGTCTCATATTAAAAAATATATGTATGTAGTATATGCATGCATTTTTAGAAGTGTACATATACACGCACACCATAATCAAGCCAAACACGTTAATACTGGGGAATCTATTAATGAAATTTCCCACCTCAATGTACCAAGGAAGAAAGATGATCTATTCACCTCAACACATACTAAATAGGTACTTGAAAACCTCAACAAAAACTATGAGTAAGCTGAAAAATTAAGGATGGTTTTAAAAGATGCTAAAGAAAACTGACTTCATGCCATCGGTGAATTGCATTTCCATTAAATTGGGTGAGGAGGCAGGGATCACTGGTCACCGATATCAGCACTAGAAAATAAAGTTCAGCTCCACGTAATGAAACAAAAGGAAAATGAGTTACAACCACTGAAAAGTATCTTCTCTGTAGATCGGAGGGCATTTCTGTAAACCTCCCAAATCTCAAATTCTAAAAAGTTATACAATTTGAGACAGCCAAATAAAAATAAATATCAGACCATAGGAAGATTCAGAGACCTGCTGTTTCTGTGAAGTTCTTAGGGGTCCAGTCAAAGTCAAAGACAAATGTCTGCATCTTGCTTCCCTACCACAAAAAAGGAAGTGCAGGGCCTAGGAGTCTTCTTCAGGTTCTGAAGGCTCACATTCCACACCCAGGGCTATGCTCCAGCCCATGTATTAGGTGACATGGGGAGCAGAACAGGACAGAGCTCCCCAGTGGTCCAGGTTTCAATGCAAGGAGACCTACCACGTGGGCCATCGGATACAACAGAGCCTAGGGTGTTGACTGGACATCTCAGTGATGGCATGAAATGTCGTTCAGAGCTTATAATAGAAGTACAATACAGGTGCCCAGGATTCTGAGTACAGCCATACCATTTATAGAACATAATTAGACTTCTTGGCCGGGCGCGGTGGCTCAAGCCTGTAATCCCAGCACTTTGGGAGGCCAAGACAGGCAGATCACGAGGTCAGGAGATCGAGACCATCTCTGGCTAACACGGTGAAACCCCGTCTCTACTAAAATAGAAAAGCTAGCCGGGCGAGGTGGCGGCGCCTGTAGTCCCAGCTACTCGGGAGGCTGAGGCAGGAGAATGGCATGAACCCGGGAGGCGGAGCTTGCAGTGAGCTGAGATCTGGCCACTGCACTCCAGCCTGGGTGACAGAGCGAGACTCCGTCTCAAAAAAAAAAAAAATTAGACTTCTTTTAGGAAACAGCTCCTGGAGTGTTACCAGGCTGTGGTGCAGATGGGACACTTGGCCACGGGCCATGGATCTGGAGTTGGCTATTAAGAGGTGGGTTCGGTTGGACAAACCAACTCATCATAACATCAGAGGCCCCCAGCAGCAGTCCCTCCTAAGATGGAAATGGCATATTCAGGACAGAGCCCAAGCAGGACCAGAAGCATGAGGACACGGAATGGGAGGACAGCCCGCCCTCTCACGTCACATGCCATAACTGTACCAGGGTCCCTCCCACAGCTCACACCCATGGCTGTATTGAGGGTCGTGTGCAACCAGCTAAAAGAAGAAGAAAGACCCAAGTATGATTTACAGATGAGTCGGGTCCATACAGAGGCATGAGCCAAAAGTGGACAGTGGCTCTATCACAGCAGCATGCATGGAAGTGGGGCTTGAAAGCGACTAGAGAGGAGAAGTCTTCCAGGGAGGCGGTGATGAGCTGTGGACACTGCACCTAATCGTGTACTTTGTGTGGAAGGAGAAGTGGCCTGAGATGTGAGAATATACAGTCAACTCTCACTATTCACGGTAGTTATTTTCTATAAAGTCACCACAAATACTGAATTAGTGAATACTCATTGCTCCTAGGGGAAATACAGGATTGGGTTCCCATGAGCCCCTGGTCACAATATTTTTATCAATCGATCAATACAGAACCTTGTTTGATGTGTGTTTCTGTTCAAAGACACCTCACTGAATAGATATTGTTAACTCATTAACACTGAACTCAGCACTATAACTCAAGGCTGAATGAAGCTTATCTGACACACCTGTTTTCTCCATAAGGCACATTACGGCCTTCTTGCACTTAGGAACACTAGACAGAAAAATTCAGTACTACATTTGGGGGCCATTTTAAACAGTGAAATTGGGAACAAAGAAGCACAAAAATGCAAAAAACATAGCACTAAATAGACCATAAAAAGGATACTTGTTTACAGTACCAAGGCTAAACTGGAAGGCAAAATGTCCCTTTGTTTGCCCTCTGCTGGGGACGTGCCCACTGGATGACTCACATTTTCTGCTGCTCTGTGCATGTTTGCAAATGACCACGAAAGCATGGCGAGTGTTGATTTTGGGTTACAAATGGATTTCGATGAGTAAATAACATTTATCAATTCACAAATACAGAAATTCTCCAATTATGAGGATCTGTAGTTTACAGATTCACCGGCAATGGCCCATAACTGGCTATCTGCTCAGGAGACTGGAGGCAAAAGAACTGTGGTCTTGGAGACAAGCTGATCTGGGATGGCAGCATACACATGGAGGTGTGGGAGTGAGCCTAGGGTGTGATTTTTGAATCGTGCATTTTGCCAATCCGAAAGCATTCGCCACAGAAGAGGCACTGACCGGTCAAGGAGATGAAATGGCTCAGGCTGTTGATGGTAGCCACACTTCACCACTGGCCACCACAGCACTGGCACTGGGCACGTTAATGGAGTAGCCAGGGTGACAAAGATGAAGGATCTATGTGAACTCAGTGGCATGAACACCCATTTAGCAAGGCCAGTCTAGCTGATGCTGCTCTGAATTTCCAACGGGTCAGCAACAGAGACCAGTTCTGAGCCCTCAAGACCAACCAGCCACCCAGTGGCAAGTTGGCTACACTGGACTCCTCCGATCATGGACAGGTCAGCAGTCATCCCCTCGGGGACAGATGTTCTGGGCATGAGGTTGTGTCTCCTGTCTGCAGAGCCTCAGCCAGCACTACTCTCTGGGACCCTTGAGTGGGGCATCCTTGGGGTCCACGCTTACCCCAAGCACACCTTCCCTAGAAGGTAAGGCTGAGCAAAGGCCTCGTCCATAGGCCTGGAACCCCACACAGCATAGCATCCACTGTGACAGTGAAAGCAGTATGGGAATGGGGCCCTTGCCACGGGCCCTATCACATATCCCACCATCCAGAAGCCACCAGCCTCAAAAAATGCTGGAATGGCCTCCTTCAAGTGCAGGTGAAGCCTCAGCTTGGAGACGCCGCTCGGAAAAGGCAGGCTGCTGTCCTTCGGGACGTGGTATTTGTATTAAATCAGGGACCTCCCTATGGCGTTCTGAATAATACATAGTCCAGGAGTCCAGGGGTGGAAACAGGAGTGGCCCTGCTCACTATCCCTCCCTAGGATCCCCTAGGGGATATCATGCTTCCTGACTCTGCAGCTCTGGGCTCTGCCGGGTTGGAGGACCTGGCCCCCCAAAGGGGGTGCACTCTTGCCAGAGAACACAGCAACGGTTCCAGTGAACCACAAGTTATGGCCACTGCCATGGTCCTTTGGACTTCTAACATCCAAGGACTAGCAGGTGAGGAGTCACCATCGTGGCAGGGGAACTGCTCCCACAGAGCAGGAGGAGGAAGGGCTGCTGTGATTCAACAGGGCAGGGAGGAATCCACGCATAGCCCAGGTGACTGGGCACTCGTGAGCGCTTCCTGGAACGCCCTTCTCCACTGCAACTGCGGGTGGACGTGTGCAAGAACCATGGCCAGAAAGTACATGATGGCCTCCCAAAGTGCTGGGATCCCTTCCGTGCCTCCCTTCTGTCTCTTTCTTCCTCTATCTTTCCCTTCTACCTCACTTCCTTCCTTCCTTTCTTCTTTCTTTCCTTTCCTCCCTCCTTCCCATCCTTTTTCTCTCTGGTTTCAGACCTATGTCATGGTCTGAAGCTCCCCCCACCTCCCTTTCCCTTTCTCTCTCCTCTTACATGTCTAATCCTGTCTGTTGCCTGCTTCTTGGTAGACTCCAACTCATGTACAACTAGAATCTGTCTTTGGGAGAAAAATTTTACCTGTTTGATAGAAACACACTGAGGACCTGCTTGGGGTGGAGGGTGGACCCCAAGGACACCCCACTCAGGGGTCACTAAGCTCATTTCTAAGGAAGCAGGTCCTGCCCGTGGAGGAGCCTTGGTTTCATGGGGACAGAGGTAAGTATAGAGGAGATGCCAGGGCTGAGGGGCTCACAGTGTGACAGACAGAATCGAGAGGAGTCCCAGGTATGGAACATGCCACAACTCACAACATGTGAGTGAGGGATACACTCACAGGCCTACGGTGAATGTGGCATGATAAGGCAGGGAAATGCAGAAATGAGTAAACTGTTTGTGCCGGGTACCCCTGTGAGACCACGTGGGCATCCACTGTCAGTTCACCAGTGCTTGAGAAGGTGGACTTCCTGAGGGAACCAGAAAGGATACAGAGCCCTCCATGTGGTTGGCAGGGAAGAAAACAGACAGCTCACACATAAAGTGCTTAGAGACAAATAATAGCATTGCCATGGCTCCCATGCTGAGTACTTTATAACTATGACAGCATCTAATTTTCAAAGCAACTCACAAGGTAAGGATGATTAACACATCTATTTTACACACAAAAAAAACACTAAAGTTCACAGGGCCTGGGTAACTTGCTGAACACGCATGTGGCTGGAGAAACTCATTTAAATCCAGGTCTCTCCAAGTCCAAGGCCAGTGACATTAATTCTGGCAACGTGCTGACTCCGTCTCAGCAGGGCCATGGGCACAGAGAAGACAGGGAGAGTCCCAGTTAAGGGGCTGTTCCCGAAGGACAGTTTTGTCTCCAGCATCATCGGCCGGCCACTGCTCACTTGTGCTGTGGATGCGTGCGTGGGTGGCTGGCCTTCCACCACGTGCTGAGGGCAAAGTGAGCCTGCTCCCTACCACATCTGGAATTCATTTTGCAGTGGGTTATGGGAAAGTACAGTTCTGGTTTAGTGTGATCAAGGTCACTTAGGCTGGGCGTGGTGGCTCACACCTATAATCCCAACAATTTGGGAGGCCAAAGGGGGAGGATCACTTGAGGCCAGGAGTACAAGACAAGCCTGGGCAACACAGGGAAACCCCATCTCTAAAAAACAAAAAAATAAAAAAAATTAGCCAGACATGGGGGTATGCATCTGTGATCCCAGCTACTCAGGAGGCTGAGGCAAGAGGATTGCTTGAGTCAGGAAGGTAGAGGCTGCAGTGAGCCATGACTGCACCACTGCACTCCAGCCTGGGCAACAGAGCGAGACTCTGTCTGAAAAAAAAAAAGGTCAACCTAGTGGAAGCATGCAGGAGGGCACAGCCAATGTACTGGCTAGAGTTAATCTGCTTCTCAGAGCAGGGACACAGAAGCAGAAGGTAAGAAGGTGTCAGGTTCACAAGGCAGACAAAAAGGGAGTGGTTGGGGGGTCTTGTGTGCACAGGGACAGGGGCCTCAGGTCTGGGGTTCCCAAAGGAGAAGAGGAGTCCTGTGGGATGGGGTAGCAACTATCTCAGGCTGATCCTTCGGTCTCAGAATCTCGGTTTACAGCTCCATAATTTGCTGTTACCCTGTGCTTCTGACCAACGTCCAGTTCTTCTGGGCCAGTTGCTACCAGTGCTACAAATGTCTAGTTTGAGTCTCTTTGTTCACTTGATCACACTCTGTCCTCCTATGATCTCGAAGAATGGGCTTCGCTGATCCATCCCTTCTCTAGAATATGCACACCCCTCTCCCCCACAAGCAGTGGGAAGAATCTTGTGTTCTGGTCACACAGATGTCCCTGATACCTCCCCTGCCCTAGGCCCCCTTTCTTTTCCTTGTTGCATTTTGTTCCTGGTTCTACTTAGGCCCTTGGTGCACAATTGCCCATAAAGCAGCACCCCAGGATGAGGCATCATGCAATTCAGGAAAACCTGGAGTCTTTCTGATCACAGGCCGGGACTGTCATCCTGCCAGAGGGTCTCCTTCAAGGCCTGTGACAATGGGAGGCGTACAGGGTAGGAAGGAACCAGGAACCACAGGCAGAGGTGTTGGTCCTCGAGATTCTCTGGAGGAAAAAGTCTGCAACCATCAAGAGTGTGATGAAACCCTCAAGGCAAACAGAAACACAAACACGTCCCATGTGTCCTAAAGCAATTGAGAACTCAGGGCTCCACGGAGGATGACCACAGCCCAGTAGTTCTGGGCTGGCATTAGAAGACCCCGAAGGTGTGGTTAGGCATGGGCTGCTGGACCCAGCCAAGTCTCCCAGTCACCAGGTCTAGGGAGGAGCCTGAGAGTCTGCATCTCTAACAGGTCGCCAGGCAATGCTGCTGCTGCTGCTGGCCTTAGGATCACGTTTCCAGAAGCAGCTCAGCAGTAGTCTGTCTTGCTGGATCCCCTGCTGGGAGAGTGGCTGCCAAAGGCACACACCTGCCCCTTTCTCAAGAACTGCCCTTAGCCAAAAGGGGCCATCTTTTTTTTTTTTTTTTTTTAATTTTACTTTAAGTTCTGGGATACATGTGCAGAACGTGCAGGTTTGTTACATAGGCATACATGTGCCATGGTGGTTTGCTGCACCCATCAACCCGTCATCTAGCTTTTGAGCCCCACATGCATTAGGTATTTGTCCTAATGCTCTCCCTCCTCTGGGGGGCCATCTTACATAGGAAGTTATACAGGAGCTCCACCTACTCCTGGCCTGTGACCTATGGCTGATTCACACTTCACACTGGGGAACAAATGCCAGCAACTCTGTGGCCTAATCCACACTGCAGTGCTGCCTGTGGGACGAGGCAGACCTCCCTCTAGCGCGGCTTCCAATAGCATCTCTAATGTCTCATTTACTCTTCACAACATCCCTGGGAGGAAACTGTGGCACAGAGAGGTTAAGCAGCTTGGCTGAGGTCACACAGCTGGTTACATGTGCAGCTGATGCTGCCTGACCTTGGAGCTCTACCTCCTAACCTGGTGGCTCTCTGGAGCCAGCTGTGATCCACACCCTCCAGGGACTTGAATCTCTTCAGGAGCTCATTCATGAAATGCTTTAGAGGCCCCCTCTCCCTTGAGCCTTTCCACAACGCCCTGGGGTGATTTGGGTTTTGTCCATTCAACAGGTGAAGAAGGTGAGGCCGGAAGGAAAGTGACTTGCCTCCCACAATATCTTAGTGGTGGCAGAGACAGGAAGTTAAACCCAGACTTCCTGATTCGCGGTCTTGTTATCAGTTTCCGGGGTGACAGGAAGAACTAACCATGCTTAGTTGGTTAGTTAAAGATTCTTCAGGGCTCCAGCATCCCAGTCCCTCAGCTCCACCCAACACACACACCCCATGACAGGTTCTTACTACTCACCTGACATTCCTTCCCTTTTTCCTTGCTACCAGGGGTTTGGAGACAGAGCCATTGAGCCAACATTTTTGCCCTCCTAACCCTGTCTCGGCTGAGAGCTTTGACCAACACCCACACTTGATGGGGAGACGGGGCAAGGGTCCCACCTTTGCCCACCATCCCAGCTTAGAAGCCTGGGCCAAGAATAGGGTGAGGGATGTTTTTGTTTTGAGGACATAAAGCAATTCGGGTCAGGGGAATCAGGGTCCCATCCTGTCTCCATCACTTTCTAGCTGTGTGTCTTGGGACAAGCCCCCTGCCCTTTGGGTCTTGGGAACACCTCTGTAAAGGAGCAGGATTCTATCTCCCTTAAAGCCGATGGGAGGGCTAGAAGAGATGAAGGAGACTGCAGCGTAAGACAGAAGAGGCTATAGGGTCCCCATGCGACCTAGTCTCCAAAAATGGTGTAGCATTCTAGTTTGAGGTGTTTACAGAGGCATTTATTTTTCATTCATTCATTCATTCTTCAGTCGGTCGGTCGGTCAGTCAACAAACCTTTTAAGACACCTGCTACATCCCACACATGAAGCAAAGCATCAGAAATATTCATTGGCACGTTTAATCCTCACAGTCACTCTGTGGAGCAGACGGCATCAGCTCCGTCTCACCTGAGGCTCTGACAGAGAGAGAGTAATTCACCCATGGTCACGCACTGGGGTAGAACAGGGACCCAGGACCCCAGACTCCCAGTTAAGTGCTACTGCTTGGGCAAGCAGCTGCCACCACCACAGCCCGGGCCCCAGCCCAACCCAGCTGCTGAGCTTAAATCTCTGATGGGACACACTTGTCCTGGAAACGCTCCCAGCCTCCAGTCTTCCATAGTGCCCCAATACTCTCTCCTACAGCTTTAATATTTAGATGAGCTGTATTTGTCTTGCTGCCTTTTATAAAGACTCCGAGTTCTAAATGGACAAAGCCACAAGATGAGAGAAAGAGAGCTCATGAGACTGACTTTTTATTATCCAGCCAGAGCAGGGGGAAAATGACTCCAATAAATCTCAAGTTTTATGTGCTCCAGACATTCTGCCGAGCCAAAGACGGCTTCTCAGCAATGCCGACGGTACATTAAAAGCTCATTTTCCCAAACATGGTCCTGAATATGCACTCGGAGGAAAGAGCCATTACACCCAGTAATATCGAAGCTGCAGCTGACGAATGTCACTGTGATTTTCCCTGAATTCTCCCTCATGACTCAGGAGCAGCTCTCAGAGTTCATACCCTGTTAGGCTTGGCATCCTGCCTGGCGTGGAAGTTAAACACCTGGCCCTTGCACTCAGCCTCGAGTGCTCTGATTAGGAGCCCAGCAGGGGGTGGAAAGGGTGGGTACCAGAGGGCAGCTGAGCGACCATAAAATATCACAAATTGTTTTATGAATTTCAGCGGAAGGGGTACTGATCAGGTCTGAACAGGGAGGTCCACGCAAATAGGAAATTTCTTCCTCTCAGGCTTTCCCACTGTCCTCTGGCTCCCAAGGCTACCACCTCCAGGAAGCCTTCGGTGCCGGGACTGTCCTCTGAGCTCAGCACTTCTTCCATTTCTTGTTCCAAGCTGCAAGTGCCTCACACTTCATTTTGAGATTATTTATGAATATGAATGGCTCAACTCAGAGCTGGGCAGATAAAGTGGGTCTCCACTTTGTCCCACTCACTGCCTTGCTCATTTACTCATCCACTTTGGAAGGCTGCATAGGCTAGATATGGAGAGCCCAGGCTGGGGAGTCGGGCTGCTTGGGTTCAATTCCTGGCACCATCATTTTGATAACTGTGTAGCCAAGTCATTTACCCCTCTGTGCCTCTGTTTTCTCATCTGTAAAATGGCAACAATAACAGTACCTTCTCAAGGTCAAGGATTAAGTGAGATTATAAATAGAAAAGGTTTAAGTAGGTGCCAGTTCCATAGTAACTGCTAAATAAATGTTACATGACAGTTCTGAATAATTCACCCATTCGTTTAGGAAAATTCACTGAGAGGATACAAAGTCAAATAAGGTGTGGTTCTTGACCTCCAAAGGCCAAGGTGAGGTATCTGGCCCCATGGGCATGAGCAGTGCTGCAAGGGACTGGCCATTGTGACATTCTTGGGGACGCTCCACATGTCACTGAGCTGCCCACGTCAGCTCTTGCCTGGCACAGAGGTGGTGAAGCTGAAATAACAGCCACAAGGAAAGTCGGGTTGACGCCAAGCTGAAATCACGGCCGCTGTTCCCTGCCCACCACTCCTAGACAGTGAGCACCCCAGGGCATCTTTCAATCTTCTGCAGCTTAGGTCACTACTCAGCAAACAACAAAGGTTCACCCCATACTCATACTCAGCCAGGCAGGTGCAGGGAGCACTGGGCTTAGAGTCAGAGGCCCAGGTTCAAGTTCCAGCTCTATCCTTTTTCTGGCTATGTGACCCTGGACAAGTAATTCCCTTCTCCCATTCATTAGTAATTAACAAACAGACATTGAAGGCCACCTGCTAACCAGGCCCTTTGCTAGACGCTGGGGCCAGAGGAAGACACAAGGCCCGGGCTCAGCCTTCAGGCCATCCAGGGGCATTTACCGCCGCTGGTAAATGCACCACCACATATTGCCATGAATTCAGACTGATCCCACCTTAATTTACATTTCTGATATGCTGTTCATCATGGTTTTCTGTGTTAATTTTGCCTTTTCAAAATATTTCATTAAAACACTATTTTTATCTTGATGACTGAGTTTTTGGACACACCCTTAAATTTTATGGTTGAGGCACGAGTCTCACCTGCCTCACCCTAGTTCCGGCCCAGAGCATTCAGGCAGCCTATGTGAGAAGATGATTTCTGAATTGGGTCCTCGTACAAGAACAGGAGTTCACTGGGTGGACAAGGTGGAATAGGCTTCTCAGCAGAGCGAACAGCATGCGGAGGCTCTAAACCAGGGGTGATTTTGCTCCCAGGGGATGTTTGGCAATGTCTAGAGACATTTGCCATTTTGATTTTGACTACGGTAGTGCTACTAGAGGCCAGGAATAGCGAGTGGAGGCCAGGAATGCTGCTAGACATCCTACAAGGCACAGGACTCCCCCAATAACAGAGAAGTATCCTATCCAAAATGTCAGTGGTGCCGAAGTTGGGAAAGCCGGTGCTAAAGAACACAGGTGGGAAACACCATGGTTTAAGATGCTGCCTCAGGCCAGGTGTGGTGGCTCACGCCTGTAATCCTGGCACGTTGGGAGGCTGAGGCAAGCGGCTTGCATGAGCTCAGGAGTTCAAGACCAGCTTGGGCAACATGGTGAAATCCTGTCTCTACTAAAAATAAAAAAATAAAAAATAAAAGAGATGTTACCTCAGCCCGATCCCGTGGCTTCTTTAAGCCTCAGTTTCTGCATCTGAAAAATAGGTACCCCAACGGTTCCTACCTTAAAGGGTGCTGGGAGGAGGGAATGGCACCAAGACTCTGCAGAGCAGGTTCTCAGTGAATATCTGTGCCCCCTCCTCTCCCAGTGTGAACACATCCCAAACCGCAGAGCAAACAGTTCTCAAAAGAGACAGCGTCCCTGGTTCCAAAGAAAACTGGGACATGGAGAAGAACATGTTTTGTTCCTTTCCGACTTTTCTTGTAGGGAAAACCATGAATCTTATCTCGTCAACAAACGTGATCCTGTTCACGGAAAACCAGCCTGCGTGTTAGCTTATCACTGGCCTGAGTTTTAACAGGGAGTGAATTTTTATGACCGAGTTGTAAACCTTTGCAAAAACCATTTTTAAACTAAAGAACGCTGACAGATTCTTAACTACTATAGCTGCTAAATTAAGCATGAGGGATGGGATGGGGGGTTTATGAAAGAAGAGAGAAGTGCCCTAAAAGAGTTAGTGGAGGTAAAATAATGTTCATTAAAAATAGAAAAACAAACACATACAAAAAAATCTTTTGTGTTCAACTTCACACTCGTACATCATAATGTTCCAGTAAAAGGCCATTTCCCCCTGAGATAATAAAAGAATTGAATTTTTCCTTATCGGTCATCTATTTTCTAGCCGAAGCTATTACTCCCGCTCTGGGGTTGCTAGGCAACAAGAAATATTAATAGCAGCTTTTATTAGCTTAGCTTTTGCAGCCGAGTACCAGAATGAGAAAATGGGAAACATAAATGTGTTACATAAATCTTTCAACCTTTCAGAGCCGGTGTTAGTCTCTGTTTCCATAATGATTTATTGAAGTGATGGTTCATTTATGAGAAAAAGGAGTTCAGGGTAAGAAAACGGAGCAGTCCCCTGCAGGAGTGTTTGAAAATAAATAATTATAGTAGGGGAGCAAAAGCTGTTTAAAGCCATTTTTCTGAGTTTTATAAAATGTAAAAAGACGTATTTCTTTCGCTTACTGCCTCTGAAAAACAGGGGCCAGGAGTTTCATCTGGACTCTGATAAATACAAAGGAAGCCCTGGGTCTCTGGTTACCACTGTTTAGGACCCTCAGAGACCCGTTTGGGAGATCAGTGCTCCCCCGACTTCCATCCCCAGAGGGACGTTAGACAAAAACATGGCACCCTGGACAAGCCCAACTCGGAGGTGCCCCGGTAACCCCCTGCTTCGACTAAGATGGATCCTTCCCTTGGTCACGATGCCAAGAAGCATTGCATCTTGGGCCCCCGCTTTCTTGGCAAGCAGTGGAACTGTCACTTCGCTGTTGCTTTTAAGCTCTAAGCTCTGACAGAGGTCCTAGTGTAATTAATATGCCTTCCCCTGCCTGTCCCCCCAGCTGGGGGCCCTCCCGCTATCCCCAGCCACCTCAGCCTCCGACAAAGTTGGTAACCAGCAGGTCAGCCTGGATAAACTTAGAGATGAGGCTGAAGCCACCCCAGCCCCGTCAATCAAGTGGATAAAGTAATAAACAGAGCAGCTTACATTTACCAATTGCCTATGTGTGACACTTCACCTGCGTCGGACCGCTGACTCTTTATAAACTCCTATGAGGCAGGTAACAATATCTCCATTTACAGATGAAGAAACCGAGGCTCAGGGAGGATCAACCCCTTGCTCTGCGTCACAGCATTGGGGGTAATGAGGAGGGGAGCTGGGATTTGAACTTAGGTCGGCCTGACCACGTAGCCTATGCACCTGACTACTAGATGATACTGTATCCCAAGAAACCAAAAATGCACAGAGAAAACCCAAAATGTCATCATGGTAGGTTACAAAATTAGCTACACATTCTTGCCTCTTTGTGTCCATGCCCTTCTACGATGTGACTCTACCATTTCTCTCTTCAAGAGGTGGGATCTATTTCTCCAGCCCTTGCTCTGGGATTTGCCATGTGACAGGCTTTGACCAATGCGTCAGGGGCAAATAGGATGTGTGCAGAGGTTTGAAAAGTACTGCACATTGGGGTGTACCCTCTCTTGCTACCCCGGGCACCCTGTGTCCATCACCATGTGAACGATACTAGGCCACCATATGATGAGAGACACACATCTCTCTTCCCCCTCCCCCCGCTTTTTTTTTTGAGACAGTCTCACTCTGTCACCCAGGCTGGAGTACAGTGGCATGATCTCGGCTCACTGCAACCTTGGCTTCCCTGGTTCAAGTGATTCTCTTGCTTCAGCTTCCCGAGTAGCTAGGACCACAGGTGCAAGACACCATGCCCAGCTAATTTTTGTATTTTTAGTAGAGATGGGGTTTTACTATGTTGGCCAGGCTGGTCTTGAACTCCTGACCTCAAGTAATCTGCCCATCTTGGCCTCCCGAAGTGCTGATATGACAGGTGAGCCACGATGCCCAGCCTTGAGACATAAACCTCTCATCAGGAGATATGAGAGTGACCAAATCGTTCTCCTTTGGTCTCAGCTGACATTGAGTCAACCACTGCAATGTCAATAAGGCCATTCTAGAATAAGCAGCTGCAGGCAGGCTGTAAGCTGGACCTCAGAAATCACCTGAATCAGTCCAGATCAAAAGAACTACCTCGCTGACCTGCCGAATAACAAGAAATCATAAGAATGTATTGTTTTAAGTCATTAGGTATTGCGGTAGTTTGTTACACAGCAAAAGCTAACTGATACAATCATAAGACAAGACCAAACTAAAAATGTTATGTATTAAGAGTAATGAAGGCCAGGCGCGGTGGCTCAAGCCTGTAATCCCAGCACTTTGGGAGGCCGAGACGGGCGGATCACGAGGTCAGGAGATCAAGACCATCCTGGCTAACACGGTGAAACCCCATCTCTACTAAAATAATACAAAAAAAAAACTAGCTGGGCAAGGTGGCGGGTGCCTATAGTCCCAGCTACTCGGGAGGCTGAGGCAAGAGAATGGTGTAAACCCGGGAGGCGGAGCTTGCAGTGAGCTGAGATCCGGCCACTGCGCTCCAGCCTGGGCCACAGAGCAAGACTCCATCTCAAAAAAAAAAAAAAAAAGAGTAAGGAAATGAATAGGTTGGACTAGGGGGTCCCTATTGCCCCTGTGTTTCAGAAGACCAGAGGACCAAGGGTTGAGGGTCTTTTTTCCTTGTGCCTGCAACTCAGGAGGGCATTCCTATGTCTCAACTTGTGAGAATCTAACAGGAATAGACCATGCCTTCTTTGGGGAGGAGGAAAGTGGCAGGGAAGAGGAGAGAGAAAGGAGATTGGAGGGGAATAGTTTAGAACCGGAAGAAAATGGGGGAGGTATTAGGAGGTCTATCAAGGACCTCCCAGAGTCAATACCCAGACACTGTCCCTAAGTCCAAGGCCCTGCCCCCAGGATCAAGTCCCCACTCCAAGTTTTAAGCCCTGCCCCCAGGCTCTGGGCACAGGAACCATCTCTAAAGCAAGGGGTCAAGTGGCAACTAAGGTACAGCTCAGCCCCCTCCCCAACAGCCTAGCCCAGGGCACCAGCATGGAAAGGCCCTTCGCTTGGGGTGGGGGACCCTGGGCCACAACCCCTAGCCCTGTGTGAGCAGCATGAAGGGCCTATCCTGGCAAGATGCTTTGGGACAGGGACCTAGAGCACAAAGGATCTGAAACACAGCACTGAGTACTGCGTTTGATAGGATTTGAGCCCCTCTAGACCAGTGGTATGTGTGATGTTGGCAGTGGGAGGACTATTGAACTTCAAATCCAGGTACTTGTCTAGTACGTCACTGCTAACAAAACAATTATACCCATTTTCCTATTTGTGAGTTCACCAGAGCTGAAATCCCAATCCCCATTTCATAGATAGGAAAACTGAGGCTGGGAGAGAAGTAACTTGTCCAAGATCCCAAAGAAAGCAAACAGGAGTCAAAGCTGGGAGGAGAATGCATGAATGACACCTGCATACCTCTCCTGCACTAAGTGAGTCCCACAGCAAGACCACACAGCTCCAGGGACCCACAGGGCTTGGCGCAGGAGGGACCCACAGGGCTTGGTGCAGGAAACACCCACATTTCCCTGATCACCAGAATCTATGGCTACTGTTGGGGGAGCTTTGCCAGAATTCATTTCTGGTTGGGTCCAGCCTCCATCTGCCCGAGGCTCTCCCAGGAGTTTCTCTGGTCTCACAAAAGGTGCAGGTTCCCCAGGAATCTGTCTGGGAACGTCCAACTCTGTCATCTCCCAGGGTAATTCCTCTCCTGGGTAAGCCAGGAGCATAAGCTCGAACATTTCCCAAGCATGACTCCAAAATAAATGATTTCAGACTTAACAGAAGCAGCTTAATAAATTCCACTCTTCGAGTTTCTTTGGGTATTTTAGAAACTGATTTATACATACAATATCTCTCTCGAAATGAGACAATCAACACAGGATAAAATTATTGAGTTATGAAAATCAGGGTCAGACAGAGGTGCAGTACTTTAAATTAAACTGGCAAAATATATCTTTCATACTAAATTGACTCTTTTTGTCTTGGAAATGAATGTTTAATCAGTTAAGATGCTCAAGTGGAGGGAGAAACCTTAAGCATATTTAATTTTGTAAAAGGGGTTCGATTCCAATACTGTACATGACTCCTGCTAGCTGCCATACCTTTAAAGCAGAAGACTAACTCCCACACATGCATGCAAGGCTGAACAGGCCAGGGCAGGGGACCAGAAAGAATTGGTGGCCTCTGGGATCAGAGCCAAAGGGGCTTTGGCATTTATGAGATGGCTGTCAAATACCTTGGCCTTGCCCGCCTCTCCAGGGATGACATCCTCAGTGTATCTCAATCTGTGCAGACAACGCCTGAAGCACCCTGGCCATCAATGCATCCTCTGTGCCAACTGTGACCCTGCAGCCCAGCCGCACCATCCCTCAGTCATCTGGTAAAACTGAGAGGTGGATGGATGACAGGGGATAGAGCTGGGTTTGCATTCTGACCTTGCTGTTTAGGAGCTGTATGACAGTAATTCATTCACAAAGTACTTATAGAATCTACTCTGCATCAGGGGACACTTCCTCTAGGAAGTGATAACCCCACATCTAAGGGACCTCTTCCGGGCACAGAGCACCACACACTGATGCTATTAGAGAATGTACCACAGTTTAGAAATCGGCTTTTCACCTTCTCTCCATCTGCACCAGGAGTCCCTCAAGGGCATCTTGTAGGTCCCAAGCCTAGAACAATGCCTGTACCTAGTGGGTGCTCAATGAAGGCTGTCACACAGCTGAGGATCACTGTGGTAGGTTGAAAAATGCCCCCCAAAGATATCAGGTCCTAATCCTTGGAACCTGTAAATGGTACTGTATTTAGAAAAGAGGGTCTTTGTAGATGTGACTAAGGATCTTGAGATGGGAGATTATCCTAGATTATCCCCAAATGCCCTAAATGCCGTCACAAATGTCCTTAGAAGAGGGGCAAAGGCAGTTTTGCTGACAGAGGGAAGGCAATGTGAAGACAGAGGCAGAGATCAGAATGATGCAGCCACGAGCCAGGGAAGACCAGCAACCCCCAGGAGCCAGAGGAGAAGCAAGGCTGGGTTCTCCCCCAACAGCCTCTGGGGAAAGTGAGTTCCTTCTGACACTGTGATTTCAGCCCAAGGAGACTGCTTCTGGACTTCTAGAGGTGTGACAGAGTAAATCTGTTTTTTTAAGCCCCCAAGTTGGTGGAAATCTCTTAGAGCAGCCATGGCACACTAATATAATCACCTGCCACCTTGGGGTCTCCATCCCTTCATGATAGTATTATCACGATCCCTCGGTTTGCTTCTTGGGGGGATTATGCAAGAAAACATTTGAAAGCCCTCTGCACGGTGCTTGACACCCAGCAGGTGTTAACACCAATTCCAGTGTCACCCACGTAGCGCGTATGCCCACGCACATAAAGCCACGCCCCTTTGTCCTGTGGTTCAGATGAATTTAAAAACTTCGTCTTGAAGAGCCCCTTGTCTCTCTTCACCAGACAGTCCCAATGCATGTACATCTTCTTATCTGGTTTTCCCAGTTGGTCCGGGTGCCCTCCCCTGGGTAATAGAGTTTGGCTTATCTTTCATGACATAAAGAGGGAATATAAAATTCAGTGAACCCTTGCAAAGTCTGACTAATGGAAGAATTAAGGCTATCTGAATTTGTGAAGCCTCTTAAACATGAGCTAGTTTTAAAGAAAATCTGGGAAGAGACTGCGAGTGCCTATTTGGACAGAGCCCAACAAAAGCATTTCCTAGGAGGGGAGATTAGGGGGTCATCTTTGATAAAAAGATAACATGCTTTGTAATTATCAGAGCTATTGTAATCAGGTGGCCCTACAAATGTACCTGAGGGTGTCTGCAGTCTGCTCCTTTAGGTAAATGAGACTTAAGGGAAAACACTGCCATTTAATTACAGTGGGAATTCATTTTTACTACAAATAACAATAGCAAATGCTCATTGAATGTTTACTTTCTGCCAGACATTTGCTAAGACTTTACATACATTATCTCTGATACACTTCATCACAGTCTTCAGGTGGGTACGATTATGATTCCGAGACAAGGGAACCGAGGCTTCAAAGGTGAAGCCAGGATCTAACTCGGGTGTCTGGGATCAACCACCACCCCACACTGCCTCCATTCACCCCAGTACCAAAGGCAGCGACACAGTGGCCCCAAACTGTAGCCATGCTCACCCCTGCACCACATCCCTGCTAGCAGATGACAAGGTGCCCACCTGGCCCTGCTCTCGCTTGTATCACCATAAATCCCAAACAGGGATGGTCCTGAGCAGTGAGGTTCCTGCTAGAAAATGAGCCCAGTAAGCAAGTAAGGTACAAACATTCTAACGAACTAGAAACCCATGTATGCCTAGTGTTCCATTATTGAAATGCTAAGCATCTGGGAATTATTTATATCCTACTGCTCAAGTTCATTGCCAAGGTCTGAATGCAAAAATTCGAAAAATTGCAACCTCAGGCATCAATGGGTTAAAACCATTCCAGACATGGCGGTGTGAGTCTGAATTGCTAGGTTTGAGAGAGAGAAGAGGAAGCTGAGGACTTGCATTATTGATGGACCCACCAGGAAAAAATTTCTGGAGAAACGGGCATCCATTTTCATTGAACTCTTTCGTGAGAACCAAACACTGTAAAATGTGGATCTCGAGTTCGTTTCCTCCCATCCTCCTTCCCTTCCTTGTCTCCTTTTATTTCTCACCTAGCTTCAAAAACAAACAAAAAAATGTGACATGCCTTACAATATTACACAGAGGACACCAGCTTTTTTAAACAAGGAAGTTTGGTGGTAATAAAAGAAGACTAAACAAAATACAGTTGAGATCGTTTGACTACAAAGCCACGTCCTAAGGTCCCAGGGGTCTGCTAGAATTGGGCCACAGATTTGGCTGTGGCTTCTGAAGAGTCATATCAGAGGTAGACACAAGCCACCCCAAACCATGAGATTCTGCTAGGAAAATCAACTAAGCAGCCCTCCTCCTGTGCCACAGGTGCGTGTGTGACTCAAGACGACAAAATAGTGAACAGCTTCCTCCTAGACATAGTGTTCTGTCCAGCGATACTGTCACGGTCCTCTCTGCCAGAGATGTCAGAGAAGATGCTGGCTGCCAGCAGCCATCAAGCCTGTTGTGTGCAAATGGGCCTTGTGACACTGGTGGGGTTCCTGGATTGAACCATGCCTGAAACCCTGTATCCACTCCCTGGATATTTCAGATTCTTTTGCATAAGTTTGAGTTTGGTCCCTGTCACTTAAAAATGAATGTAGGCCGGGCGCGGTGGCTCAAGCCTGTAATCCCAGCACATTGGGAGGCCGAGACAGGCGGATCACGAGGTCAGGAGATCAAGACCATCCTGGCTAAGATGGTGAAACCCTGCCTCTACTAAAAAATACAAAAAACTAGCCGGGCGAGGTGGCGGGCGCCTGTAGTCCCAGCTACTCAGGAGGCTGAGGCAGGAGAATGGCGTAAACCCGGGAGGCGGAGCTTGCAGTGAGCTGAGATCTGGCCACTGCACTCCAGCCCGGGCGACACATCGAGACTCCGTCTCAAAAAAAAAAAAAAAAAAAATTAAAAGTCATGACTAGTACGTAATTTTAAGGGGGAAGGGAAAAAAAAAAAAAAAAGAAAAGAAAAATGAATGTAAGAGTCATGACTAGTACGTAATATTAAGTGTGAAGGGAAAAATAACAAAAATAAACACAAGTCCCAGTTGTTGAGAAGAAGCACTAGAATCCCCTTAAGGAGATTTTTCTATGGTATAAAAAAAAAAAAAAAAAAAAAAAACCCCTCCTGTTCTACCTTTCTTTTATAGATTTTGATGGCTCAAATCAGCCATTATTACTTTTTTTTTTTTTTTTTTTTTGAGACAGGGTCTTGCTGCGTGGCCCAGGCTGGAGTGCGGTGGCACCATCTCGGCTCACTGCAACCTTTACTTCCCAGGTTCAAGCAATTCTCGTGCCTCAACCTTCTGAGTAGCTGGTATTATAGGTGTGTGCCACCATGCCTGGCTAATTTTTGTATTTTTAGTAGAGACGGAATTTCGCCATGTTGACCAGGATGGTCTTGAACTCCTGGCCTCAAGTGATCTGCCTGCCTTGGTCTCCCAAAGTACTGGGATTAGAGCAGTGAGCCACCATGCCTGGCCTCAAATCAGCCATTCTAAGGATATATATCTCCTCAGAATGGGATTCAGGACCCTTATGATGCAGGCCCTGCTGAGCTCTTTCATCTCCTCTCTCTCTCCTTGACTCCAGGTCCTTCCTCTTTATCCCAATAAAAAGAATGAACTACATGCCATTCCCAAGCATGGCACGAGCACCCTTGCTGCCCTCCTTTTGTACCTGCTATTCCCCTAATCTGGGAAAGGTTCTTTCTTGCCTTCGTCTGCCTGCTACATTTTTACCTATCCCATGAACTTTAACTCAGTAATCACCCTCTTCTCTAGCAGCTTAAGCAAGATACAATTTTTTAAAATTATATGATTCCATTTCTATGAAATGTCCAGAATAGGCAAATTTATAGACACAGAAAGTCAATCAGTGGTTGCCTAGGGCTGAAGATTTCAGGGGGTGGGTTGGGAGTGATGGCCAAAAATATGATGTTTCTTCCTGTTGTTTTTTGAGAAAGGGTCTTACTCTGTCACCACGGCCCTGAACTCCCAGGCTCGAGTGATCCTCTCACCTCAGCCTCCCAAGTAGCTAGGACTACAGGTACATACCACCACACCTGGCTAATTATTTTGTTTTGTAGAGACAGGGTCTTGCTACGTTGCCAAGGCTGGTCTTGAACTCCTAGACTCAAGCGATCCTCCTACCTTAGTATCCCAAACTGCTGCGGTTACAGGCGTGAACCACCGTGCCTAGCAATACAACATTTTTCTTTTCTTTTTGTGACAGGGTCTTGCCATGTTGCCCAGAGTGCCATGCCTTTTTACAGGCACGATCCCACTACTGGTTAGCAGGGGAGTTTTGACCTGCTCTGTTTCTGATCTTGGCCAGTTTACCCCTCCTTAGGCAACCTGGTGGTCCCCCACTCCCAGGTCACCATATTGATGCCAAAGCTAGTGCAGCCAACTGATTTGCATAGTGCACTACAGCCCAGAACTCCTGGGCTCAAGTGATCCTCCCACACAGCCTCCCAAGTAGCTGAGATTATAGGTACACATCACTGTGCCTAGCTAGTGTTTCTTTATGGGGTGATGAAATGTTCTAAAATCAATTGTGTTAATGGTCACACAACTCTGTGAATATACGAAAAGCCATTAAGTAGTATACTTTAAATGGGTGAATTGTATGGAATATAAATTATACCTCAATAAAACTGTTAAAAAATAAAAATGAGATTATCCTATTAATAAATAATGCAAATCAATACCGAGATATTGTACCCAGAGCTCCAGAAGGAAGGAGGGTGCTGACATTAGATTTCTCTCCATGCCCACCCGCCGTGTCCCACAGACTCCCACACAAGCAACCTGCTGAACCCAGACCCTGCCCATGAGTAGAGGGTTCTTATCAAAGCATCAACATTCTTCTGCTTCCCTCTCAACCCCCTCCCTGCTGTCATCAGCAGGAACTGCAGCAGGTGACAGGGACTCACCGTGGGCAGCTGGCCCGACAGCAGGTGGCTGTCCTGTGCTAGCATGTTGGACACCATGATGGCTGGGAGGTCCATGGCCTGATAGGAGTAGGCAGGGAGCAGACCGTTGGGGGTGAGGCCGTGGCACAGCGGGTGGTAGCTGGCTTCGTGGTCCCCCAGGTGCAGGAGGGATGGCTCAGGGAGATTGGGAGGTGTTATCGGGGGGATCTCATAGTCTTCGTTGTTCTCGCTCTGGCTGTTGAAGGTCTAAAACATCAAAAAGACATGTTGGTGGGGGTCAGTGCCTTACAGCACAGAACATGACCGACAACATCAATAACAGCAACGACAATAATGATAGCAACCCCTTAGCAAAGGAGAGAAGGGATGACGCCTCTGCAAGGCAGAGGGTCAAGACGGTGCCCTAACTTGCTCAGACTCCTGCCCTATCCCCAAACAGATGCTTCCTCCCACCAAAGGCTCTGCACACAAAAGCCTGCCCTCCTGGAGAATGGGGGCCAGCTTCTCTGTTTCTCTCTGGTTTCCCACCAGATCTGGCCATCACAGCCCACCTTAGATCCATCTTTCCGGCCCACCCATTTCACAGATGGGGACTCAGGTCCAGGGAGGAAAGCAGTCCATCCAAGGCTGGGGGAAGAGTTGGGAATGGAGCTGAAGTGTCCTGATTCCATGCCTGGTGATCTTTCCAGGGAAGGCAGGCCATTTTCTCTTGTGCTCCCAACACTCAGCCCAGGGCTTCTCAGTCTTTCTCATCTTGGTAAATGGCACAAACATCCTCGCAGGAGCACAAGCAAGAAACCAGGAGTCACCTGGGCACCTTCCCTTCCAATACTTCCTTGTTTATTTTTTCCCACCTTGCCAAACTGTCCAGGAACCTCCAGGACAACGCTGAATAGAAATGGTGAGAGCAGACATCCTGGCCTTTTTCCTTATCATAAAGAGCTCAATATTTCACCACAAAGGATGCCATTTGCCACAGGTTCTTTGAGGTATTCATTAGCAAGTTGAGGGACCTCCTGGTGGGTCAAAGTGTGTGGCTTTATTAAAATCGCGCATGGCTTTTCAATTTTATCAAATTCTTTCCCCCTGCATCTACTGACAGGTTCAAATGACCTTTCTCCTTTAATTCAGTTAATGTAGTAAACATGTAATTTGGTTTTCTAATAAGATCGATCTTGCATTCCTGGAATAACCCCTATTTGGTCATGACGTATTATTCTTTTTATAGATTGTTGGTTTTTGTTGGCTGATATTTTGTTTAGGACTTTTGTATCAGGTTCACAAGTGTGACTGGCCTGTAATTTTCCTGTCTCATACTGTCCTTGTTGGAGTTTTAGTACCAAGGTTACATTGGCTTGAGGAGTCATTCTTCCATTTCTACACTCTGGAAGAGATTAGACCTAGCAGAAGAGAGATGTGTCAACTGGAAGATAACTCAGAAGAAATTATCCAGAATTCGGCATAGAGGGTCAAAAATATGAAAGAGAGTTTATGTGCACAGCAGGCAGAGTAAGAGTATCTAATGGATGCCTGTTCAATCAGCATTCTGGAAGGAGAAGAGTGAGAGAACAGGTCAGGGGAGAACTGAGGAGATAAGAGTTGAGAATGTTCCAGAACAGAGGAAGGATATCAAAGGCACTGGTAAATATAAAGGTAAATGTTTTTCATACTTTTTCTTTCATTTTTTAAATGGACATAAAATAATGGTACATACTTATGGATACACAGTGATGTTTTGATACAAATAATGCATAACGATCAGATCAGGGTAACTGGCATATCCAGCATCTTGAACATTTATCATTTGTGTTGGGAACATTCAACATCTTCCTTCTAGCTCTTTCAGACTGTATAACTACATAACATATTGTTACGTACAGTGTTAAATCTTAAATCAATCAAGAAATATACATATAGGTGGGGGGAAACCTAAACCACAATAGCATGTAAGAAATCACATCTTCTAGCATCACTGTATTGTTTGTTAAGAGCGTGTGTTAAAATAGTGAAGGTCACTGAGCCTGTCACAGGACCTGGTTGGTGGTGGCCAGTCCCAAGTGTCTGCTGGGTGAAGTCACTGAGCAGTGGGGATAGCTGGGTGTGCGTACAGCCTGTGGCAATGGCAGAAAGCATAAGACACCTGAATTCCATGGGGAGGAGCCCTAGACTACCGTTTACAGTGGTAGACCAGACTGAGAGGGTAAGTGCCTTGCCACCCTGGGACCCACCACCGGGACCCAGAGCCCACATGGCCCTTTGCTCATTGCCTCCCTCTGCAGAGCTGCAGTGGGATGATCTCACAGATGCGCAGTCATCTGGGAACAGGCCATGACCGTGCCCACCTTCCTGCTTCACCTTCGCCTTCTCTGTTCTCATGCTAGGGTTCCTCAGGCTGTCCTGAACTCCCCTCTCTTCCTGCCCTACGTTGCCTCCCCAGGTGGACCTCAACCAGTCTGGGTTTCGATTCTCATCTAGGTGCTGCATTTACCCTCCAGCCTTGGTCACTCATCTGAGCTCCAGGGCTGAGCCCCTCCATGCGCAGTCAATGTTCTCGTTTGTTGATCATAATACCCCTTCCCCTGGCGTGCCCCTGTGTCCTCCCCATCTCATCAAGTGACACTACCTTCCATCCAGTTCATAGAACCACGAACCTGGGAGTCACCCTCCGGCATCTCTCAAATCCAATGAAATGCCTCCAAAATATCTTTAAAATCTGTTTCTCTCTCACTGCCACTATCCTAGTTCAGGCCACCACCACCTCTTACCAGCCCTTTTCATTGGTCACTCTGGGCTGCTCTATTCTCTTTCTGTAGCCAGAGTGGTCTCTATCAAGATGATCATCACACGCTGTCAATCCTACATCAAATGGTGAGCTCCCCACTGCCTTCAGGATGAAGTCCACAGTCCCAGATCCAGCCCTGGAAGTTCTTGCATGGCCTGGCCCCGCCACCGCTCTAACCACAGTGACCTCTCCTGCCTCTGGGCTCTCCCCTACGTGGTTCCGTCTGCTGGACTGCTCCACCCACCACACGTTGTCTCTCCCATGGCTCCTACTCATCTCTCCGCAATAGGTTTTGTTTAAATGTCTTCCCTGATACTCCAGGGTAGATAAAACCCCATTTCACACACCCAAGACTGCCCAGAATTTTTCCTTGGCAACACTCATCATATAAGTAGTTAACTGACTTTTTTTTTTTTTTTTGAGGCGGAGTCTCGCTCTGTCGCCCAGGCTGGAGTGCAGTGGCGCAATCTCAGCTCACTGCAAGCTCCGCCTCCCGGGTTCACGCCATTCTCCTGCCTCAGCCTCCTGAGTAGCTGGGACTACAGGCGCCCGCCACCTCGCCCAGCTAGTTTTTTGTATTTTAGTAGAGACGGGGTTTCACCATGTTAGCCAGGATGGTCTCGATCTCCTGACCTCGTGATCCGCCCGTCTCGGCCTCCCAAAGTGCTGGGATTACAGGCTTGAGCCACCACGCCCGGCCTAACTGACTTCTTATGTGATTATTTGTCTGATGTTTAATGTGAGTTTTACTCCCTATATCCCCAGTGCCTTGGTCAGAACCTGGCACAGAGTCGGAACACAAAATAAGAGCTCAGAAACAATGAGTTGGCCTGTAATCTCAGCACTTTGGGAGGCCAAGATGGGAGGATTGCTTGAGCCCAGGAGTTTGAGGCCACTCTGGGCAACATGGTGAAACCCCATCTCTCCAAAAAAAAAAAAAAAAAAAAAATTCACTGGGTGTGGTGCCATGTACCTGAAGTCCCAGCTACTTCGGGGACTAAGGTGGAGGATCATTTGAGCCCAGGAGGTCAAGGCTGAAGCGAGCTGTGATTGTGCCACTGCACTCCAGCCTGGGTGGCAGAGTGAGACCTCATCTTAAAAAAAAAAAAAAAAAACAGAGTTGAATTGCCAGCCAGGTCCTGCGGTGGACGCCGTAAACATGCGTCTCACTCAAGCTTCATAACTGCCCTGGAGGTGGGAACTACTACTGTCCCTATCACACAGGAGGCAGTGTGGTGCAGTGGTTAAGAGCCAGGCAGCTTGGATTTGCATACTGGCTCTGCCACTTACTGCCTGTGTGTGACTCTGGGTAAATCACTAACCCTCTGATACGGTTTGGATATTTGTCCCCTCCAAATCTCACGTTGAAAAGTTACCCACTGTTACAGGTGGGGCTAAGCCAAAAGTGTTTGGGTCATGGGGCAGATCCTTCAGTAGTGGCTTGGGATACTCCCTGTGGTAATGAGCGAGTTTTCGCTCTATTCATTCACGCAAGAGCTGGTTGTTTAAAGAGACTGGCACCTCTTCCCCCCTCTCTCTCATTCTTTCTCCTGCCATGTGACATGCCCACTCCCCCCTTCACCTTCTGCCAAGAGTAAAAGCTTCCTGAGGCCTCATCAAAACCTGAGCAGATGCAGGTGCCATGCTGATACAGCCTGCACAGCCATGAGCCAATCAAACCTCTTTTCTTTGTGAAAGATCTAGTCTCAAGTATTCCTTTATGGCAATGCAAAACAGACTAAAACACCCTGTGCCTCAGTTTCCTCATGTATGAGAAAGCGAGTAATGACAGTACGTATCTACAGGGCTGCTATGAAGAGTAAACAAATCAGTAACATGTAAGTTTCTCAGGACAATGTCGAGCACACAGTCAGTGATGTCAGTGTTAGTTATTGCTATCCTTGTTGCCCTTATCTGGAGTTTCAGAGATGGTTGGGACTTCCCCAAGGACACAGAATAAGTAAACAGTGGCACACTGGGATATGGGGGACAGGGACACAAGCAAAAGGTAAGTAGAGTCAAAATGGTTGCAGGTAGTCATGAATACTCTGATACTATGGGGGGACACACACAAGGGATTGTATAGGGAGCATCAAAGGAGTAGAGTCTTGCCTTAGAATGGGCAGAGGGGTTGGGAAGGCTTCCTGGAGGTGGTGACTCTGAAATGGAAAGCCAGCAGTGGGACTCTACTTTCTGGGGTGATATGACATCTGTGGCTTATTGCCACCTAAAGAAAATCGGCTCCCAGCCCATCTCAGTGGTCAGACTGAAGACACACATCACCCTGTGGTGTTCAGACCTGTGTTGTGTGAGCTAGGAACATTCATGAATGAGGATCCTGAGCCAGTGAGCTGCTGTTTACTTATTCTGTGTCTTTGGGGAAGTCCTTTAATTGTCTTGTCATCAGTGCCTAGCACAGTGCACAGTAATGACTCATGACAACACAATAAATGGGCACAGGAAATGGGGGAATGTCCCAGGCTCTAGTTTCAAATCACAGCTGTCCTTCCCAACATACTATACACCCCTCAACCACCTGCTGTTCATGTGTTTGACCGCCACCTCCCTCCTTGTCCTTCAGCATCTTTACAATAGGTGCTGGCACAGAGCAGATGCCCAGTGAATGCTAAGTGATTGCTCAAGTCCATTCCTTTCAGTCAAAAAACAAAACTTCAATCCACTGGAACTGGCCCAATTGACCAGAAGCCTTTTGGAAAAATAAGCATATGCTGCATCAAAATATTGGAATCACACAATGATGACAATTCACTTAAAGAGGCAATTAGCACACTTAAAAATAACTAAGCATGCAAACATGAACATGCCTCTTCTGAATGCAATCAAATCCTACACGCACGACACTGAACACAAAACAACTTGTCCTGAGTACCTACTATATGCCAGGCACAGAGCCCAGCATGTCCATATACATTCTCCATTTAATTCATACGTGTTCTGTAGAGAAGTGATTATCTTCATTTTGCAGATGAGGGACATGGAGCTTAGAGAGTAGAGGTGTCACATAGCTAGATCTTGGTTGTGATTCAGACCCAGGTCTTGTGACTCCAAACCCAGTATTTTCCTACCAAATTGGCCATTCCAAGGTGCCTAATTTTCTCTCTACCACTGGCATCCTCATGAAAATACAGAAAGAGATGCCAAGTCGTAAGAGCTTTCCCAGTTAAAAATATTAGTAAAATCTTACAGGAAATCTGGGAAGAGTTACCTCTTCCTTTCCACTCATTCTTTCTCAAACCCATTCCAATCATGTTTTCATCCCACTTCCACCAAAACTGCTTAGGAAGGTCATCAATGACCTCCATCTTCTTAAATCCAGTGGTCAATGCTCAGTCTTCATCTGGCCATCTGACTTGACCTTATCAGTGGAATTTGATATAATTAGTGCATCCTCCCCCCTGGGAACAAACTTCTTCACTTGGCTTCTGGGACACCAGAGATATTGGTCCTTCAACATCACAGGCCATTTATTCTGTATGTCCTTTGTTGGTTCCCATTCTTCTCCTTAGTCTATGGATGATGACATGTCCCAGAGCTCAGATCTCAGACCCTCCTCTAAACATACTCACTCCTTGGTGCTCTCATCCAGACTTGTGGCATTATGGACCATCTGTATGCTGCTGAGCTCCAGTTCTTACCTCCAGGCCAGACCTTCCCCCTGAAACGCAGACTCACATAGCCCACTGTTATTTGTCCTTCCCTTTAGATGTTAATTGATATCTCAAACAACTTAACACATTTAAGAGAGAACCTACCCCTCCCACAGTCTTCTCCACCTCAGCTAATGGCCACTCCATCCTTCTGGTTGCTCAGGCCAGAAACCAAGATGTCATCCTTGACCCCTCTCTTCCTTTCACATCCTACACAAAATGTGTCCAAAAATGCCATCAGCTCCACCTTGAGCTATCGCCCTCTTTGCCCTGGATGACTGCAGTACTCTCCTCCCTGGCCTCTTGGCCTTCCTGCCTCCACCCTTGCTAAGGTCCATTCTCACCTCAGGGCCAGAACTATCCTGCTAAAATATAAGCTGTGCTCACAACCCTCTAGGGCTCTCCTTCTCACTCAGATAAGGAACAATGGCCCCCACCCCGTGCTATGTAGTGTTGCTTTCCCCAATCCCACATGTCCTTTTTTACCTCTCTGACATCATCATCTCCTATTCCTCTTGTTCATACCACTCCAGCTACTCCAGGCACATTTCTGCCCCAGAGTCTTTGCAATGGCTGCTCCCTCCCTTTAGAACACTCTGCTCTCAATATCCACACAGCCTATTGTTTTTTCGCCACTGAATGGTCTTGACACCCCTATAGAAAATCAACTGGCCATAGATGTATTGGTTTATTTCTAGACTCTCAATTCTATTTCGTTGGTCTATATGCCTGTCCTTATGCCAGTACCACATTGTTTTGATTACTGTTGCTTTATGGAAATTGGGAAGTGTGAGTCCTCCAGCCTGTTATTTTTTTAAGATTATTGGTGTTTTCAGGCCCCCTTGCAATTTCACATGAATTTGAGGATCAGATTTTCCATTCCTGCAGAAAAGACCAGTGGAAATTTGATAGGGATTGCACTGAATCTGTAGATGCTCAGATACTATTTCCATCTCAACAATATTGTCTTCCAATCCACAGACATGGATATCTTTCAATTTATTTAGATCTTTAATTTCTTTTGGCAATGTTGTGTAGTTTTCAGTTTAGAAGTTTTTTCCCCTTCTTAGTTAAATTTATTCCTACATATTTTATTCTCTTAGATGTTATTATATATGGAATTGTTTTTTTTAGTTTCCTTTATGGGTTGTTCATTGTTGGTTTATAGAAACACAAGTGGTTTTTCCATACTGACCTTGCCTTGAAACTTTGATGAATTCATTTATTAACTATTTGTTATAATTTTAAGGAACAGCAAAAATTTTACACCATTGGAGGAACCAAAGTAGAAGAAAACAGAACTTTATCAATCTAGAAAAATCTGTGAAAAAAATAGGATTGAACTATCAAACATAATAAAGAATACTCATAAAATGGCAGCATTAAGACTAAATATTCATAACACAATAGGAATGATTTCAATTGCTTCATTAAAAGACAAAATATTTTTATTAAAATACATACAGTATATGATTTATAATAGACATGCCTAAAATAAAATGACCTGTAAGGTTAAAAATAAATAGACATTAGCCAAGCGTGGTGGCTCATGCCTGTAATCTCAGTACTTTGGGAGACCAAGGTGGGCAGATCACCTCAGGTCAGGAGTCCAAGATGAGCCTGGCCAACATGGTGAAACTCCAACTCTACTAAAAATACAAAAATTTGTTGGGCATGGTGGCGAGTGCCTGTAATCCCAGCTACTCAGGAGGCTGAGACAGGAGAATCCCTTGAACCTGGGAAGTGGAGGTTGCAGTGAGCTGAGACTGTGCCACTGTCCTCCATCCTGAGTGACAGAACGAGACTCTGTCATAAAACAGACAGATAGATGGATGGATGGATAGATAGATAGATAGATAGATAGATAGATAGATAGATCAGGCCAATAAAAAGCAGAGTGGCAAAATTAATTACAAATTAAGTACAAATCAGGGCAAAAAAAGCATTAAAATATCAAAAGGAACACTTAAGTCAATAAATGATATAAATCTAAGAAGAAATCAGACATAAACTTTTATGTAAATTGATAAAACCATAGAAATATAAAATGTAAAAAATTGTTCGTACAAAACCATAAACAAAATGGGCAAATCACAGTCAGAAATGAGTGAGGATTGAGGATTTGAATAACACAATTCACTCTTTTGATTTATTCTTTTCAAATGTCCATGGAACGCTCACAAAATATAACCAGGTAAGCTACAAAGAGAATCTCAAACTCTTTAAAAGGTATACATTAGATAGATCACATTCTAAGACCTAAATACACTGACACGCTTTGGCTCCGCATCCCCATCCAAATCTCATGTCAAATTGTAATTCTCAGAGTTCAGGCAGGGGCTTGGTGGAAGGTGATTGGATCATGGGGACTGATTTCCCCCTTGCTGTTCTCGTGATTAAGTAAGTTCTCACAAGATCGGGTTGTTTGAAAGTGTGTAGCCCTTCCCCCATCTCCCTCTCTCCTGCTGCCATGTGAAGATGTACTTGCTTCCCTTTCACCCTTCTACCATGATTGTAAGTTTCCTGAGGCCTCCCTAGCCATGCCTCCTGTACAGCCTGTAGAACTGTGAATCAATTAAACCTCTTTTCTTTACAAACTACCCAGTCTCAGGTAGTTCTTTCTAACAATGTGAAAACAGACTAGTACATGTACCAACCTAGTTATTAACAAAAACAAACAAGCTGAATAAAAATGGAGGGAGGGAAATCCTCCTACATACTTAAACACTTTAAGAGCAATCATCTAAGTAACTTCTGTGTTAAAGAGGAAATCACAACTGAAATGATGAGACTACCACCTGACAAAACTTTTGAGAGATGGACAATGAAAAATTATACCTTTTATCGAAACGAATTTATTAGAAGACAAGAAAGACAAACAAACTCAGCACTCAACTCAAAAAGGTGGAAACAGAATAATAAAATAAACGGAAAGTCTATAGGAGAAAACGTAATACAATGGAAAACAAATTTTAGATAAGAAATGTAAGGAAGAGATAGTTTTTTGAAAAGCCTAATAAGGAACCACCGACAAGAAAAAAGAAAACGATACCCAAAAGGGAATGAAAAATATATTACTTCTTTAAAAGCCATTGAGAATTCCTTTGATACAGTATCAGGCTAATTTTGATCAATATTTATAATTTTCAGCTTGTTAATTCTACCATTTAAATCTTCCAAACTATTACTTTCCTTTTTCTGCTTGATCCTTTGATTTCTGAGAGAAGTGTTTTAAAAATTTCCACTGTGATTGTGATTTTATCAACCTGCTGTATTGCTTCATATATTTCAAAGCTATGTTGCTTTATATATTTTTGCTTCATATACTTCAAAGTTATGTTGTTATGTATTTACAAATCAATTGTTATTGTATCTGCTTGGTGAAGTGTTCCTTTTATTAGTGACGGCTTTCTACTTTATCCCAGTTAGTGCTCACATGAAGGTTCTCAGGCTGCCATTTTGACTATCGATCTCCATTTCCCACCACCATGCTGTATAAGAAAGAGGTGAAGATTCGCTGAGGGAGTAGTGGGTGATCTGACCTTTCTCCCAAGAGCTTGTTAAGAGTTGGAGTATAGCATAAAAGGAGAAGTGGCATTCACTCCCTGGAGATGCACGGTGAGAAATGATTCTTAGGAGAACCCAACTTGTGTCCCTAGAGTTGAATCCCGATTATGTATTCCAACAACCTTCAAGCTTTGTTGGGAGCAATATTTGAAATACATGGAAACATAAGGTGCTGTAATTCTCATGTATCGAGAGTTACATTGTTGATCTGCAGAAAGAGCTCTGGCTTTGGAGTTACACTGACACGGGGAATCTTACTTGCTGAGGGCTTCTGGTAATTTATCCAAAATGCCTACTACTCAGTTTCCCTTGCCTACAAAACCCCACCTGAGAGCCGAGGGAGCTACACAAGGAAACAAATGGGAAAACACACGAACAGAAAGTCAGCATAAATCCCACACACACACCCAAGGAAGAAAAAAAAGACCTCAGATGATAAGCAGAACAAGTAAAAAACGGCATTTTCATTTTACAGATGAGGAAACTGAGGTTCAAAAGGGAAAAATGACTTATCCAAAGTCATATGGGTAGCACTTATGAAAATGAGGACAAGAAGCCCTGCCTACCAGTAGCCAAAGCTTTGCTCTGCCACTGTTCCAGCTCCTCCCAACACACACATGAACCCTGGGTTAGGCCAGGGCAGGCCTGCTCTACGCCTCTTGTTCCAGTGTCAGGTTAACAGTGTTTTCTTTCACTCTAAACAGTGTCTTGGTTTGGCCAATGAACTATATGGTCACCCTTCCATCTTGCCATTTTAACAAGTAAAACGCACACCAGCCAGAATATCTCAGCTACCACATCACCGATCGTTAGGGAAATGCAAATCAAAACCATAATGAGATACCATCTCACACCAGTCAGAATAGCTATTAAGAAAAAGTTGGCCGGGCGCGGTGGCTCAAGCCTGTAATCCCAGCACTTTGGGAGGCCGAGACAGGCGGATCACGAGGTCAGGAGATCGAGACCATCCTGGCTAACACGGTGAAACCCCGTCTCTACTGAAAATACAAAAAACTAGCCGGGCGAGGTGGCGGGCGCCTGTAGTCCCAGCTACTCGGGAGGCTAAGACAGGAGAATGGCGTGAACCTGGGAGGCGGAGCTTGCAGTGAGCTGAGATCCGGCCACTGCACTCCAACCTGGGTGACAGAGAGAGACTCCGTCTCAAAAAAAAAAAAAAGAAAAGAAAAGTCAAAAAATAACAGATCCTGGCAAGGTTAGAGAGAAAAGGTAAAACTTACACTGTTGGTAGGAGTGTAAATTAGTTCAACCGTTGTGGAAAGCAATATAGCAATCACTCAAAGAACGAAAAGCAGAACTACCATTCATTCAACCCAACAATCCCATTACCGGATATATACCCAGAGGAACATAAATCATTCTTCCATAAAGACACATGTATGCAAATGTTTGTTGCAGGACTATTCACAGCAGACATGGAATCAACCTGAATGACCATCAACGGCAGATTGGATAAAGAAAATGAGGTATGTAGTACATATACACAGTATACACCATGGAATACTATGCAATCATAAAAAAGAATGACATGTCTTCTGCAGGAACATGGATGGAGTTGGAGGCCACTGTCCTTAGCAAACTGATGCAGGAACAGAAAAGCAAATACCACATGTTCTCATTCATGAGTGAGAGCTAAATGACAAGAACTCATAAACACAAAAAAGGAACAGCAGACACTGAGGTCTACTTGAGGGTGGGAGGAGGGAGAGGAGCAGAAAAAATAACTAATGGGTACTAGGCTGAATGCCTGGGTGATAAAATAATCTGTACAACAAATCCCCATGATACAAGTTTATACCTATATAACAAACCTTCACATGTACCCCTGAACCTAAAATACAAGTTTTTGAAAAGTCATCTCAGCTAAAAGACTGTAGTGCAATTCAGTGTTTCTCAACTCTGTTTTCACAACAGAGAATGGCATCTTATCCAAACTCCAAATCCCATCAACTGGAGTTGAGCTCCTAGCACTGTAACTTCTTACCACGGGGATAGTGATTTCATGAATTCTGCCGGGAATGAAACGCAATTTTGTCAGGCTTGTCTGTGTCCATAATGACCGAGTCAAATTAATCATCTCAGATAATACCCCTGTGTCACCCATCCCAGACATGTTTAATAGAATCTTTCTGATTCGAGTCTCACCATACATCTGATCTGGAGAATTGCAGCACTTCTGAAAATCAGGACAATTATGCCTTTTGCTTGGCCTGTCATTTTCCTGGACTAAATTTGCTCCTTAAAAAATAAAAAACTAAAATTCCGTATCATATATAAGCCAAACGGGAGTGAAAAGCCATATCGTTAAAATGAAGCGTGGATTCTGGAGGAGGTGGGGGAGGGGAATGTAATATCTTTTTTCAGCCTTTATCTACAGGCAGAACCTCCGAGCCGAGCCAGGGCACTCACACAGGAATGCGTCTAATACCCTCCCGCCGGCAGTCTGCCACACTGCCAGCCACGGTTGCTCTGTGGCTATTCCTGACCCTGAAATGTTTGGATCGGGGCAGACAGAGGCATCATAATGGGACAATGACAGACAGTCACATTAGACAGGAGTTTTGTTGACTAAAACCCTATCTGGGAACAAACATGATAATCCCCATGTGTTCTGGCTCGGAACACAATCTGACTCAAGCTGCAGTTCCAGCAGCATCCTGGGTGATTCACCGTGCAGGGACGGGGAGGCTCTGGAAAGATACATGATTGGTGGGTGGGTCTGGGGGTCCTTTTCTTTAGGAAGAAGCAGTCCCAGCAGAACTTAAGTAGCAAAAGTGGCAAGGCTGGGGATAACTTGTGGGCAACAGCATTTGAATGAGAAGAGGCAGCCTGAACCAGGCATTGCCCCCATCTTACAGTTAAAAGTGAGTTAAGGAAGCTCACTTTTCCAATAAGTGGTAGACTTTTTTGGGGGGGTGTGGCAGTGGGGGGAGACAGGGTCTAGCTCTGTCAGCCAGGCTAGAGTGCAGTAGCATGATCTTGGCTCACTGCAGCCTCTGACTCCCGGGCTCAAGCCATCCTCCCATCGCAGCCTCCTGAATAGCTGGGACTACAGGCACCAGCCACCAAACCTGGTTAATTTTTTTGTATTTTTTTGTAGAGATGGGGTTTTGCCATGTTGCCCAGGCTGGTCTCAAACTCCTGAGCTCAAGCGATCCACCCACCTTGGCCTCCCAAAGTGCTGGGATTATAGACGTGAGCCACTGTGCCAAACTCTGTTTTGTTAATTGACTTTTCTTTTTTGAAACAGGGTCTTGCTCTGTTGCTCAGGCTGGAGTACAGTGGCATGATCACAGCTCACTGCAGCCTCAATCTCCCGGGTTCAAGCAATCTTCCCACCTGAGACTCCCAAGAAGCTGAGACTAGAGGCATGTGCCATCATGTCCCACAAATTTTTCTTTTTTTTTTGTAGAGACAGGGTCTTGCTATATTGCCCAGACTGGTCTCAAACTCCTGGCCTCAAGCAATCCTCCCTGCTTTCCATTCCGCAGTACTGGGATTACGTGAGTGAGCTACCATGCCCAGCCTCAAATGACGTTTTTATAGCTACATATCCAACTGCCTCTTTGATACTTTCCTTCCCTTGGATGTCCCACACAAGGGCCCAGCAAACTTTTTCTGCAGATAATACATATTTTTGGCTTTGTGAATCATATGGTCTCTGTCACAACTATTCAACTCTATTGCTATAGCATGAAAGTAGTCATAGGCCATATTTAAACTAAGGAAGATCCCATGTTCCAGTAAAGCTTTATTTACACAAAACACGTGGAGGGTCAGATTTGGTCAAAGGCCCATGATTTCTTTGACATGTCCAGAACTGAGCTCGTGGTCCTCCTTGTACCCACCAAGTCCGTTTCCCCCTCAGTACTCCTCTACCGGTGGCTCCATTTGGGAACCTGGGAGTGATGTTCAGTTCCTCCCTCTCTCACTCCCATTTCCAATCAGTCACAAAGTCCTGCCAGCCCCACCTCCCCATGTATCTCAAATCTTCCCACCATGATCCATCTGCAGAGCAACCATCCTAGTCCAAGCGGTTATCACCTCCCACAAGGACTGCTATAATCGCCTCCTCAATGATCTCCTAACTTCTAATCTCCTTCCTTCCAAATTGTTCTCTCCATAGCAGCCAGGGTAGAGGTTCTACACACAAAACTGATAGTGATACTCCTGTTAGGTGATGTCCCCTTTACGCTCAGGATACAGTGTGTGTGAAATCCTCTCTTCAGCCTGCAAAGTCCTGCATGATCCAGCCCAGTCGCGTTCCAGTCTCACCTCCTATGACACCCCCTCATCGCTATGGCCAGCCTGGATGGTGTCTGACATGCCACGTGCCTTTCTCCTTCAGGGTGGACTCGAACATCACTCCCAGGTTCCCATCTTGAGCCACTGGTGGAGAAATACTGAGGGGGAAACATGCTTGGTGGGTATGAGGAGGACCACAAGCTCAGTTCTGGACATGTCAACATTCCTAAAACAGTTAGGATCAGCAAATCACAGACCATGGACCAAATCTGGCCCTCCACTTTTTTTTTTTTTTTTATAAACCCCACATGAATGTGTTTCATGTTCTAAAATCACCATTACCTCTGCCATTTTTCTATTGTTTTATTCTATGTATTTGCATATTACATGCTACAAATATTACTCCTGATTTGCCACTTGATTTATAACTTCTGCCATATCAAGGGTTTTACATTTATGTTAATAACATTAAATGTATTAATGTATGATTTCTGGCTTTCACATCATGCTTAGAAAATGGCTTCTCTATGCTGGTATTACTAAGACATTCAACCATGACATTTTTCAGACACGGGCCTGGCTGGATCTGAAGGCCACGATCCTTCCTTACGCCACACTACTTTCCCACAGTAGCCTCAAAGTGGGAGCTCCTTTGGCTCCAAGACATTGTGAGATGCTTAGACTTCCCTTTAAATCACTACAAGGGATGCCACGCCATATGAACATGCCCTGCCCACATGTCAATGCTGGGAGGCCTTACAAGGGAGGTGGGGGTATCCCAGCTCCTACACGATCACTCCTGATGCTGTCCTGGGTCACTCACCTCTGTCCACATCACACGTGGTTGGGAGCTGCTCTTGACCATCCCAGCCGTCATTCAGATAAGTCTCCCAGCTCTTCTACCGCACTCCCTCCACTCCAACCGCATTCCTCAAACATGCCAGGCACACTTCCACTGTGGGGCCTTGGCACTGGCTGTTCCTTCTACTGCAATGTCCTTTCCCAGATCTCACTCCCTCGCCCCTTCAAGTCTTTGCTCAAATGTCACTATCTCAGCAGCACCTTCCCTGGCCACCCTGTTTGCAAGTGGAGCTCCTGCTGGCACACCCAGTTCCCCTACCTGCTCAGTTTCCCCACAGAACTGTTACCTGCAAACATACAGTATACTTTACTTTTTAAAAATAATGATTATGGCTGGTTGCGGTGGCTCATGTCTGTAATCCTAGCACTTTGGGAGGCCAAGGCAGGTGGACCACTTGAGGTCAGGAGTTCAAGACCAGCCTGGCCAACATGGTGAAACCCCGTCTCTACTAAAAATACAAAAATTAGCCGGGCATAGTGGTGCACGCCTGTAATCCCAGCTACTCAGGAGGCTGAGGCAAGAGAATTGCTTGAACCTGGGAGGCGGAGGTTGCAGTGAGCTGAGATTACACCACTGCACTCCAGCCTGGATGACACAGCAAGACTCCAACTCAAAATAATAATAATAATAATAATAATAATAATGATTATTGCCTGTCCCCTTCACTAGGATATAAATTCCATCATTTGGTCACTGATATATTCCAAGGGCCAAGGACAGTACCTTGCACATAGTAGGTCCTCAATAAACATTTACTGAACAAAAGAATGCATGAATGAGTAAGGACTGGAGTGTCTGACTGCTTTGTTCACAGTCTCATCTTAGCGCCTACACCGCTGCCCGGCACACAGTAGGTGCTTAGTAAATATGTTTTGGAGTGAATGAATGAACGTCCTAATGGTCTGCTATGGCATTGGGCCCGGTGCTGCACCATCTTTCCTGCAAGCTGTAAGTCAGCAAAGGTCTGAAAGCAGCCTCCCCGTCAGAGACGCTGTTCAGCATGAAATCATTCTAACTTGGCCCATCAGGGTCTCCTGGTTCCCGATCCTTATCTTAGCATCTCCCCATGAAGATTTGAGCCCCTACCTCTGGCAGGCTGTGTGACCTTGGACAAGTCACTGACCCCTTTTCTGGGCCTCAGTTACACCAACTGTAAAAAGGGGCAATTGGATCAAGGATTTTAAAAATCAAATTCAATTCATGCCTGTGCTCCTTGTGTGCAGGTACCCAGGCACACACAAGGCAGTGCTGATTTTAAAAGCAGCAAAAATGATGAGTAGGCTCTCTAGTTGTTTCTGTCTTAAAATAAGCTTCTGGAAAAATGATGTCTATTTGCAGCTTTTTTTTCTTTCCCATTTCTACCTTCTGAAAACGACAGAAGTAGCATTGCCTAAAAATGTGCCAAGCGCCAGCTGCCTGTGGATGAAGGCACTTAAGTTCTCCAAGAATGGTCCTCATGAGTGCCCTGAGATCCCAGGACACCAGGCTGTGCAGTGAAGTCCTCTAGAGCACACTGCTCCATGGACACTGCCCTGCTCAGACCCTTCAGAGCAGGGTCCCAGCCTCGGCTTGGTATCCACGGCCTCCTGGACCAAGTCCTGCAACCTTGCCTGATACTAGCCACAGTGAACTCACTGTAGCCCCCAGACACTGCATTCTGTGGTATCACCGTGCCCCTGGGTGTGCTGGCCCCTCTGCTCATCCATTTTCCTCCCAGGAGACAGTGACAGGACTTCTACACAATACCCTACTGCCTTCCCAGGTGGTGGCACAACAAATGGGGCCCAGTGATCTGGGCAGAATAGAGCAAGGCCTGCTCCTCTTGCAGCCTGGACCCCATGCTCCTGTTACTATGCCCCAAACATTCCATCAGGGGACTGCCACCCAGAGCTCATCTACTCCCCTAAGATGTAGTGAGCACCCACTCTGAACTAGGCTTGTGCTGCAACCTACAGTTACTAGTAAAATTTTTTAAAAAATAGCTCAGCCCCCATCCTCACATTGTTCTGACCTGCTTTTCTAAAGCTTTTTTCAAAAAGTAATAGCAGAAACCATTTATATAGCACTTACCATGGGTAGGGGTATCCCTATCCTATGTACTTTTCACACATGAATTTGTTAATCTTCACAATAACTCTATGAGGCAGGTGTTATTATTATACCCATTTCACAGAGGAAAAAACAGAGCCACAGAAATGTGAAACTTGCACAAAGTCACACAACTGGTAAGAAGGGATGGAGCCATGATTCCAACTCAGTGGTTCAGCTCAGGGGAACTGAATCCAGCCAACAACCAAAAGACGGAACTTGGAAGTGAATCCCCCTTCAGTCAAGCCATCAGATGAGACCACAGCCCTGATTGTCACATTAAGATCTCCAAGAGATCTTAAGCCAGAGGCACCCCATGAAGCCACACTTGATTCCTGACCTGCAGTAACTGAGATGATTAACATATGCTGGGTTTTTTTTTTTTTTTTTTTCCTGAGACAGAGTCTTGCTCTATTGCCCAGGCTGGAGTTCAGTGGCGTGATCTCGGCTCACTGTAACCTCCACCTCCTGGATTCAAGTGATTCTCTGGCCTCAGCCTCCTGAGTAGCTGGGATTACAGACACATGCCACCACACCCAGCTAATTTTTATATTTTTAGTAGAGATGGAATTTCTCCATATTGGCCAGGCTGGTCTTGAACTCCTGACCTCAAGTGATCCACCCATCTATGCCTCCCAAAGTGCTAGGATTACAGGCATGAACCACTGTGCCCAGCCCTAATATATGCTGTTTTTAAAATTAAAAAGCCTAGTTCATGAATTGGCACCCTTAACGACCGTGTGATTCTGCTTCTTTATAAACAGAAGGGACTGGGCTCCCGCATGTGTGATGCTGAGCTTCCATGTTGATTCTGTCTTCATAGGCAGCTTCTGACTGCCTCCTCTCCCATTCTCTAACTGCTCTTCAGGGTGGGCATGTACCGGTGCCCCACCAGCTTATGAACCCCCTCAGCATGGGCTCTCCCCTTGCAGTGCTTGGGGAAGGCAAGGTACACTAGGCCAGCACTTCTCCACCTGTAACGTGCACACAAATCAAGTAGGGATCTGTTAAAACAAAGATTCTGATTTAGGAGACTCTAAATCAGATTCTGGGTGGGGACTGAGACACTGCATGCCTAACAAGCTCCAGGGGATGATGCCGGTCCGTGACCACACTGGGGATAGCACGGCCTGAATCATTAAAAGCACTTTGACTCAGACTAACCACGGTTCAAATTCCAGTCTGTCACATGCAGCTGGGAGTCCTTGACCTCTGAGAAGAGAAGAGGCTTACTCAAGGTCACACAATAAATTAGAGTTACCTGGAGCCATAACCAAAACCCAGTGTTCTCCCTTCTAGTCCAGAGTCCCCAGAATGCAGCTAAATCCACCCTCCTAAGTTCTGAGTCTGGACACATTTGAGTGTGTGCGTGTATATCCCTGTATGCGCCTACACCCGTGAATGAGTGTCAGATGTGCTTGTGAATGTGTCTAAACAGCATCTGTACCAGTGGGTTTCTGAGAGTTGTTCATCACCAGATATTAGCTTACCAGATACCAACTCCACTCCTACCATGTGCCAGGTCCCTGCCCCCATGAAACCCACAGTCTAGGAGGAAAGCAGCCATTAAGCAAATAAACAGAAACTAAAATCTCATTTGTGTGTGCTTGTGCACATGTGAGAGTACTGCTCACATTAGCCCAAGAGCCAGGTGATTTATTATCTCCATTTCATTGCAGAAACTGAGGCAACGAGAGATTAAGTAACTTGCCCAGAAGCACACAGCAATGCTCGACGTGCCTTTCCATACACTGAGCATGCCTACAAGTTGTGTTTGTATTTGCTTGTATTTGTGCATGAATGTATCTGTATACAAGCATGTGTGTGTCTGTGACCAGAGAAACTTTTCCAAAGATATCTTCACATGTTCCATTAACAAGATTTTCTGGCACTGCAGCACAGCATCACAAAAACCACACATACACACACATACACACGCATAGGCATGTGCTTTAAGATGTTGATGTTTTGGTCGGGCGCGATGGCTCATGCCTATAATCCCAGAACTTTGGGAAGCCGAGGTGGGCAGATCACGAGGTCAAGAGATTGAGACCATCTTGGCCAACATGGTGAAACCCCGTCTCTACTAAAAATACAAAAATTAGCTGGGTGTGGTAGCGTGTGCCTGTAATCCCAGCTACTCGGGAGGCTGAAGCAGGAGAATTGCTTGAACCCAGGAGGTGGAGGTTGCAGTGAGCCAAGATCGTGACACTGCACTCCAGCCTGGAGACAGAGCAAGACTCAGTCAAAAAAAAAAAAGAAAAGAAAAGAAAAAATGTTGATATTTCAAACATTTCCTAAAACTCTGTCCACAGGGAAATAGAAGTGGAAGGCCAAAGCCTGCAGAGCTGAGCAGATCTGGGGAAGCCCGTGCCACCTGCTTCCCTGGGGCAAGCCACAGCCAGAGCAATTTCACAGCTCATCATCCATTATGAGGCTAAAATAATTCCTCCCCTCCCAGGAACTTAAATACATTGTTCAGGCCGTAAAAGGCTCGTCCATCCATGTTCCCAGTGGGAACGTACTACCCTAGTGACCGGATTAACACAAGATACAAATGACCAAACCTGGCTAGGTTCCCTTCCCTGACCGCCCTGTCTCTAAAATTTGAGATACTTGTAAAAATACAATGCCTTGATCTTTCTCTTTTTTTCATACCTTATTGAGGCATAGAATACAACAGAAAAGTGCACAAATCATAAATGTACAGCTCAATGAATTTTCATAAAATGAACAGATTTGTGTAAACAGCACTCAAAGGGAGGGAGAAAACCTTCCCAGCACCTCTGAAGCCCCTCAAAGTCCCTCTAGTCACTCCCCACCCCTCTTCCAGGATAACTGCAATTCACATTCTATCTCCATTGATTAGTTTTGCCTGTTCACGTGCAGTATGTAAATGGCATTGTCTAGAGAGTTCTGTCTTGTCTGGTTTCTTTCACTCAATGTGTTTGTGAGACTCATCTGCTTGATGGCATGTGGTTACACATCATTCATTCTCATTGCTGCATAGTAGTCCACTGTGTAAGAATATTTCAGAATCATTTATCCAGTCTACTGTTGATGAGCATTTGGATTGTTTTCAGTTTTGAGCTTTAATGAAAAACACTCCTATAAATATTTTTTTTTTTTTTTTTTTGAGAAAGGGTCTCACTCTGTCACCAAGGCTGGAGTGCAATGGCTCACTGCAGCCTCAATCTCCAGGTGTCTCCAGCCACATGTCTCAAGTGATCCTCCCACCTTAGCCTCTCAAGTAGCTGGGACTACAGGTATGTACCACCACACCTGGCTAATTGTTTAGTTTTTTAAAACAGGGGTCTCACTACGTTGCCCAGGCTGGTCTTGAACTCCTGGGCTCAAGTGATCTTCCCACCTCAGAATTCCAAAGTGCTAGGATTACAGGCGTGAGCCACCATGCCTGGCCTGAATATTCTTATGTGCATCTTTTGGTGAACATACAAAGGCATTTGTGGAGTTGAACTACTGAGTCACAGAGACATATGTTCAGCTTTAGATACTGCAAAATGGCATCTATGGTGGTACCAATTTACACAGCAGTGGGTGAGGGTACCGGTTCCTCCAGATCCTTGTCAACTTTGTCTTTTACATGTTCTCCATTTCAGTAAGAGTGCATCATGTTAATAAATTTTAAAGCCGGGCACGGTGGCTCACACCTGTAATCCCAGCACTTTGGGAGACTGGGGTGGGCAGATCACTTGAGGTCAGGAGTTTGAGACCAGCCTGGCCAACATGGCAAAACCCCATCTCTACTAAAATACAAAATTAGCCAGGCGTGGTGGCATGTGCCTGTAATCCCAGCTACTCGGGAGGCTGAGACAGGATAATCACTTGAAGCCGGGAGGCGGAGGTTGCAGTGAGCCAAGATCTCACCTCTGTACTCCAGCCTGGGTGACAGAGTGAGACTCCATCTCAAAAAATACATACATACATACATACATACATACATACATACATTTTAAAAGGCTTCCTCATCCCTTCCCATTATATCTTTCCCGTTGCAATCGCCAACAATGGTTTATGAAGGCTAGTGGCAACAATACAACTACAACTGCTCAGTTTACACACGGCACAAGTGTAACCACTAGCCACAAACTTCCCACCCTTGAGGGCCATCCCAGCAGTCAATAGCCAAAGGTCATATCGTGCTAACTTTTAAAGCCTTTGGGCAGTTACGAAGAACTTCACTGAAGGTTTTCTTCAGGGGACTTACAAGAGGAAGTCCCACCTCCCAATGCACAGCAACCTTCCTCAGAGCCCTCCTTCCCCATCTCTCTCTCCAAAGGCAACAGTCACTCTCATGGCCCACTCATCCTTCCCCAGCTGGACCCACACTCCTCTTAAAGCCATGCACCCCAGCTCCTCAGTCTGCTCTCAGCACCCTCCCAACTATGAGCTCAACGTCACTGGGTGGCTGTCGGCACAGACCCTCCTACCTCACAAGCAGATGCATCCTCTAAGGCCTGCATCACTGGCCTGACCTGAGGGCTTCTGGGCCTCTACTTGGGGCTGATTATGTACCTGTCCCATTTTACCTTACTGAAAATAATGTTTTCCATCTATAAAATGGGTATTTTCGTAGCACCTTAGGCTCACTACCATTTGCTATGTACCAAGCACTAGAATAACTACTTTGTATAAACACATCTAATTTACTTCTGCATCACTTTGAGGAACTTCTAAAGACAAAATTGAAACTCAGAAAACTTGGTTAACCTGTCCAAGCTTCCCCAGCCACGTGTGTCAAGATTATCATTTGAGCCCAGTTCTGCCTTCTCATGTCATTACCTTTATAACCCAGAGCCTTATCATCATCCCCAGGGGGCTGAAATGTGACACACAGCCTCCAGCTTCATTGCGGGGCCCTCTCGGCATTGGTGTGACTCAGCCAGGTGGGGAAGGCCAGTCTCTGACCTCTGGGGCAGACCGTCATCCCTCCTGGGCGCTCGGGCGGTGGGTGAAGGGGGCTGAGCCCGTGGCTGTAAGTCAACCTGGAAGGTCCCTCAGAGATAGTCATCCAATCGCCATTCACAGATGCGAAAACCAGAGCCCAGAGAGGACAAATGACCAGTCTGAGGGGACACAGGGAGAGGGGCCAGACCCAGGATCCAGACCCTTCAGAAGATAAGAACCCAGTCCCATTCTGAGGAAGTGCCCACTCCTGGCTTCATTTCCACTTCTTGGTCACGGGTGAGCTCACATGCAGCAATGAACAATATATAAAATCTTTGTTCTCTGACCCTGCCCAGCAAAAACCCAGGTCCTACAGGGGATGCTAAGTTCGAGGTGACTGGGAGAGGGGAAGAGTGCTGTTTTTAAGAAAATCCTTGAAATCACGTGTCCACCCCACTGCTATCCCCTCCCCAAGCCCCTGCACTTCCCACATCATCATCATTGTTTCCATCCCATTTAGAGAGAGTGAACATTTCCTGGGATTCAATTTCTCTCATAATAGTTGGAAGGAAACAAAACTATATGCCATAAACATTCACTGCATTGTATGAAAAATATCTTTATGACAGGGGAGGCACCATAAACGCAGACCAAAGTCCTCCCCACATCCATCCCCCAATGCCTCCATGCCTGTGCCCTCGAATATTTAAACATCTCACAGGCAGGAATCAAGAGCTTTAAAATAAATACATTTTTGGCCATTGGGATGTAAAATTAAGATTGGTGAGATAAGTACTCATTCCTCCTCGGCAGTTTTCTCTCAATGAAAATAAGAGAAGCTAGGTCATTTTTTCTGGGTATGTGTTTAGCGTTGATGGGGAGAGCTCATTAGTTCAATCTGACATATACTCAAATTCTCTCCATATACATAGGATGGGCTTTTTCCCCCTCCTTGTATTTTATTCTCCAACTGTGAAGTGATGTTAAATTTCATCAGATGTGAACAAAATCTATGGTCTTGAAATAGTTTCCTTTAAGGCCCCCGGTATTTATTCAGAACTCATGAATCATGTTCTGATAACACAACCATAATTATTTTTAAAGTGTGATGTTTGTGGCTTTAATAGGAAATGCTTGCAAAAGGCCTTTTCTCTTTGATTGTTTGTAATCTTAGCAGTAATCACTGCTGTTACCTTCTCCGCACCACAGCGGGCAAAACACAATTTCATTTTAATATGAATCGCGAGCTCTTCACCCAGGTTTTAATTAAAGCAATAAAAGCCTTGTCATCTTTGCCCTTTACAGTGTACACAGACTCAGAGGCTAGAGTTACTAAGACGGAAATCTTAGATTTCAACAGTAGCAGGAGGGTGGCCTGCCTCCAATACATTTCCTGGGAAGGGTTTTTATTAGTTTCAAAAAATCTCACCCTCCTCTGACTCTCTGTGCTGCAGTTTCCTCCTCTGTAAAATGGGACAGCAATAGTGCCTACCTACACAGTTAATATGAGGATGAAATGAGATCACCCATGGAAAACATTTAGCCCCAGAGCCTGAGCCTAAGGAGGTACAGGGCAAATGTTAATGATCATTGTTATCATCATTATTTAGCGCTGGAGAAAGCAGACCATCTACCCTCATTATCACATGAGGAAACAGGTTCAGAGTGATACCAGCATAAGTGAAGGCCTAACAGCGGGTGGAACCTCGAACTCAGAGCTCCTAACTCTTTTTCCCATTCTGGGCATCTGACACCGCCCCCTGCTGGAAGGAGGCTGTGACTAGCATAGACCTAGGGTGGGGAGATGGTACCATCAGGAGGCCAGAAGACAAGGAGCTGGTGATCCTACAGAGGTCTGAGATCTCCTCTATAGGATCACCAGCTCCTTGTCTTCTGGCCTCCTGATGGTATCATCTCCCCACCCTAGGTCTATGCTTGATCCAAGTAGTGGGAGAAACAGACCAGGCAACCTTGGGGATCTGTGAAGGAAGGTTGCTGCACAAACATATGGTGGTGCTGGAACCAAGAGCAAGAATCACAAACTCCAAGTTCTTGTGTGTCTGTTACATGCAGGTGTGGTGCAAGGCACTGAGAAGCCTCATTCTGTAGCATGAGGATGTTGGCCTGTATGACATGATGGCTGCACTCCAGTACACATTCTGCTGGAGCATCGGGAAGGGATGCTACAGGAGCAGAGGGGCCAGGGGGAACACTGGGTGCTGCTCATGCCCTATGAGGCTCACAGCCAGCAGGTTCACATTTGGTGGCACACACTGTACCCCAGAGACCTGAGGGCACCCCAGGGAGGACCTCATGTGTAAGTCCCCAGTATCTTCAGGTTCAACTGTGCGGTGTCATTCCCCTTGCAAACAGCTCTGTAGCCACTGGGATTCTCACTCTAGGAACAAAGTACTCTATTCCCAGCCTTGCCTTAGAACACGTCTTTTGCTTGCCTCCTGCCTCAACAGGAATTTCAGAGGAATTGACATCCTTCTCCCTCTCCACTGACCCATCCATTCAGACCCCTGCTGATTGTCCCTATAAATCCTACCACACCCAGTCCCATTGGCATCCAGCCCCTCATTCTTCCAGTCTTCAGTTCTGAGTCCCACCTTCCCATGCACCCCACCCTGGCATCCTTCCAGAACCCTTTAGCTCAGCCACCATGCTGTGCTCAGTTGCAGGCTCCTCGCCTCCCAGGACCTTCTCCCCCATGCAGCTCCCTGCTCCCAAGGCACACCAGGCCCCTGCCAATGCCATGGCCTGCTCACTTCCAAAATCACCAGCCAGCTTCCCACTCTGAAGAGGGTGTCCTTGCCATCCAGCTGCTTCCCAGTAGCTCTTCCGCTGCACTGGACCCTGGGCATGCTGTCTTGTCTCTACACGCCGCTTAGATTCCCTGATCCTTTATGACCGTCTCTTTTTAGCAAAAAAGCTGTTGTGTCCTTCTGACGCACCTGCCTGGCAGACCTCTTGCCCTGGATTAACCCACCCGTCTCTCCCACAGCACCAGCACCAGGAGCTCATTCTCCCATGCCATACAGCAAATACCCCAGACCTCCCCACCACCTCTCACCTACAGTCCCCTGGCTCTTGGCCCACCAACTCTCTGAGAAGACTGACACTTTCAGGTACAGACACCCTCTGCTCCCAGCCAACCCACCTACAAAGTCACACTCCTTTTCTCTGCTGTCCTCCACACCCAGCACTCCCAGCTAAGGCCAGAGCCACCACCTCTGAGCAGGATCCAGACTCTCCCATTTTCTCTGAAATCTGAAAGCATCCCTTAGCCTTTCCCCCTCCTAAACCCAGAGCTTCATCCTCTCTCCTAACACCTTCCATTGATGACTAAATATTCTAAAGGCCTTTCTTTAAAAAAAAAAAAAAAAAAAAATCCCTTCTATGGAATCCTCATCTCATTGAGCTCGGCCCTGGCCCTTGTCCTGCACAACTAAACTTCTCATACAAGTTGTCTATATTTACTGTTTACATGTCCTCACCTCACGCTTCTCAATCTGCCCATGGGACCTGCACAATGATCCTGCACATGAAAACTGCTTATACTGAAGCCCAGAGTAACTTCCCTTTTGCTAAGATGATTGGACACATTTCAACTTTCATCTCACCCAACCCCTCGGAAGTGTTTGAGCTAATTGACTCTCTCCTTCTTTTTATTTAAATTTTATTTAACTTTCTAAAGTTATAATAAATTCCCATGGTTTAAAACTCCCTAAACATAAAAAAGATACAGTGAAAAGTATTTTTTCTATCCCTGCCCAGCACCTGCACAGTCCCCATACCACACACACACATGCATGGAGGTACATGCCTATACAATGTGCAAAGCCACTACTAGCTGCCATATATCCTTCCAAGGTTATTTAATCAAATGCAAGCACATAGAAATATACATTCTTATCACCTTTTTGTATAAATGGTAGCATACTGTACTTACTGTTTTACATCTTTTTTCATAAAGCAATATCAAAATGAATAGTCTTGAATACATCATTTATCATATGTACAGACATATCTGTAGGGCATATTTCCAAAAAAAGAATTGCTAGGTTGAAGGTCAATGTATTTGTAATTTTTATAGATGTTGTCAATTTACCCTGCCCACAGCAATGTATAAAAGTACCTGTTTCCCCGTAAGAACTCCAATCGAGTGTGTTATCAAACCTCTGGATTTTGGTCAATCCAATTGGTAAAAAATGGCTCTCTTATGATTTATCTCATGAATGATTCTTAGCACTTTTCACTTACTTAAGAGCCACTTGTATTTCTTTTTCTGTAAACTATTGGTTCATATCTCCTTCCTTTTTTCTACCAGGGTTTTGAACTGATCCAGCAACTCTTTATGTATAAGGGTGATTAGTTCTTCAACTATGGTGTGAGTTGAAAATATTCTTGCCCAACTTTTGTCTACTGACTTTACTTATGCTGGTTTGGCCATACAAAAGTCATATGTTGATTTTATGTTAATTTTTATATTTATATTAATTTAGTTTTATGTTAATTTATGGTCCAATTTTAAGTCTTTTCTGCTGAGGCTTTGAATAGTAGAAATGCCTTCCCCACACCAAAGTTGTAAAGTATACCTTAAGGTTTGTTTTGCTGGTGCCTTTATGGTTCCCTTGAGTATATTTAAATGTTTGATTTAACATTTATCAAATCATTTTTTATTTTTAATTTTTGTGTGGACATCGATGTACATATTTATAGAGTACATGAGACATTGTGGTACAGGCATGCAATAATAATTACATCATGGAGAACAGGGTATCCATCCCCTCAAGCATTTATCCTTGTGTTACTAACAACCCAATTATACTCTTTTAGTTATTTTAAAATATGCAATTATTGACTACTTTGTTGTACTATCAAATATTAAATCGTATTCATTCTTTCTATTTTGTACACAGTAATCATCCCCATGTCCCTCTCTGCCCCATTACCCTTCCCAGCCTCTGGTAACCATCCTTCTACTCTCTTATCTCCATGGGTTGTCTTGATTTTTAGACCCCACAAATAAGTGAGAACATGCAATGTTTATCTTTCTGTGCCTGGCTTATTTCACTTAACATGATGATCTCTAGTTCCATCCATGTTGTTGCAAATAGACAGGATCTCATTCTCTTTTTATGGCTGAATAGTACTCCATTGTGTATAAATACCACATTCTCTTTATCCATTCATCTGTTGATGGACACTTAGGTTTCTTCCAAGTCTTGGCTGTTGTGAACAGTGCTGCAACAAACATGGGAGTGCCAACATCTTCAATATACTGATTTCCTCTCTTTGGGGTATATACCCAGCAGTCAGATTGATGGATCATATGGTAGCTCTATTTTTAGTTTTTTGAGGAACCTCCAAACTGTTCTCCACAGTAATTGTATAATTTTACATTCCCACCAACAGTGTACGAGGGTTCCCTTTTCTCCATATCCTCACCAGCATTTGTTACTGCCTGTCTTTTGAATATAAGCCATTTTAACTGAGGCAAGATCATATTTCACTGTAGTTTTGATTTGCATTTCTCTGCTGATCAGTGATATTGAGCAACTTTTCATGTGCCTGTTTGCCATTGCAGGTCTTCTTTTAAGAAATGTCTATTCAAATTTTTGGCCCATTTTTAATTAGATCATGAGATTTTTTTTCCTATAGAGTCATTTGAGCTCCTTATATATTCTGATTGTTAATCTCATCAGGTAGTTTGCAAATATTTTCTCCCATTCTGTGGGCTGTCTCTTCATTTTGTTGATTGTTTCCTTTGCTGTACAGAAGCCTTTTAACTTGATGTGATCCCATTATCAAGGAACTGTGGATCCGACATCCTTTTCCCTTAGATCCCCTCTTTTTCTTGAATTACTCTGCCCCTGGTTTCTAAGACTCCAAGTTCTCCTCCTACTTCTCAAACTACTCCTTCTTAATCTACTTCACAGTCTTCTCCTCCTCCTCTACTTTGCCTTCAAATGTTGGAACACAACATCTCAGAGTCATTGGTCCTCTGCTCTTCTCATTCTTTCCTCTCTCTCCATAAATCTCCTTCACTCCCAAGGTTTTGACATCATGGGCTGAAGATTTCCAAATTTACTACTCTCATGAGCTCCAGATTTGTACCATCATCTACCTACTGAACACCTCCATGTGGATGAGCATCTCAAATGTAACACATCCAAGTCTGGCATCATCAAACCTGCATCTCCTAAGGGTTTCCCCAACTCAGAAAATGGTACCACCATGCCTAAAAATGGGCTCTTGGTAGAAGCCTAGGAGTCATCATTTTCCCCTCCATTTCTCTCTCCCTCTATGTCCATCACTGTCAAGACCCACCAACTTTATCTCCAATGCATCTACTTCTTTTCATCCCCTCTGCTATAGTCTAGATCTTGATCCTTTACTTGGCCTATTACCACACTCTCCCACTTGGTCTCCCTGTATTCATTCTTGTCATTGAGAGCTTTTAATACTGCAAATCTGATATCATTCATGACATTCAGTCTGACTCTAACACACATACACACAAAGTTCTTTCAATAATTCCTGTAAAAATGTGAGCTCTTTAGCAGAAGTGGTATTTAGAGCCAAGAGAATGGAAAACTCCACACACAGCCAGGAAGGCTGTGATGAGGAGGTGACATTTGCAGTGCCCCTGAAGGAACAAATAGGCATTTGTTGGTTGAAAAACACTAGGGGATTCCCATCAGAGGAAACAATGCATACAAAAACACCAAGTTGTAAATGAGTGCAAGAGGTGACCAGAGGCTCTTGTGTGACCAAAGCATTATATATAAAATAAAGTCATAGCTAGTTTTTCCGAACTCTGGTGCTTTACATACTCTCAATTTAGCTTCCTCTGAAGTACAGCCTGAGATGGGGATGCCTGTGAAAATGACTTGAAGAGGGCTCTCAGAAGAAGGAAGGGAGGCAGGACATGACAGGGGAGGAGCTGAGTAGGGATTTGGCCTCAGCTGGAGTCTGGCTGGATTAGCTGGAGCCCATGAAGAGTTGCAGAGTTGGTCACCCCTTGAGATAAGGATGTTGGTTTCTAGACCTCCCCTTCTATGCTCTCCTGGGTTCACAGTTCCAATTTTCCAAAGAAGGAGTAGCTGTGAATAGTTAGCAGCCAACACTCACAGCAGCTGAATGATAAGCGGGACTCTGGGGAGGCAGCAAGAGAATCCACAACACACATACACACACACCTCATTTACTTCTCATGACACTCTAGGAGGCAGGCGCTACTCCTCCCATTTGATAGGAAGCTGCTATCACTTGCATAAGGAAATCTGGCTCATGCTGAGGCATGGAGGAGCTGGAATTTGAATCCAGGTCTGCTGAGTCCCAAGTCCACTACTCCCTTTCCTCCTCACCTCATCCCAGGAAGGAGGAGACTCTTTCTGGGTCACATAATCTGGAAATATCCATTCCTGTAAATCCTGGACAGAGTCGGCTCTCAACAGGAAAGAACTGACCTCTACCAGGTCCTCTACCCGCCTGGAGCTGCTGATGGGGACACAGCCGTATCTGAGAATTATACCTCATTCTCAGGCCACCCTGGCAAGTCTGGTACAAAAGTAACCCAAGGTCCAAGGAGGGAGAGGGAGTGTGATCATTTGTAAAAGCTAAAGCAGCTATGTGAAAATTTCTGTGGAGACTTGCAAAAACCAAACAATGGAGCACGCGTTTGCAGAAAAAACTTCAAGCCCATAGAGCTGCTGTGAAAGTTTTCAAAAAGGGACACAGTCAGCTAATACATACCCTAGGGGAGCCTCTGTCTCAGCTGCGGTTTCTAAGTAAAGAAGATGGTATTTCAGGAGAAGTGTTACATTAAAGAGCAGGTTTGTAATATGATTTGAATGTTCTGAGCCAGGCATAGTGACTCATACCTGTAATCCCACCACTTTGGGAGGCCAAGATGGGCAGATCACTTAAGGTCAGGAGTTCAAGACCAGCCTGGCCAACATGGTGAAACCTTGTCTTAAAAATACAATAAAAAAAAAAAAAAAAATCAGCTGGGTGTAGCCGTGGGCACTTGTAACCCCAGCTACTTGGGAGGCTGAGGCAGGAGAATCACTTGGACCCAGGAGGTGGAGGTTGCAGTGAGCCAAGATCCGGCCACTATACTCCAGCCTGGGCAATAGTGAGACTCCGTCTCAAAAAAAAAAAAAAAAAAAGATTGGATGTTCCGGAAGCAAATGTTTTCCAGAAATGGCTTCCCACTGATATTCAGAGCCTTGCATATAACAGGTGTCCAATAAACATTTGCTGATTGGGTGAACCTTGTATTTAACTGTATTTACAAAAAATATTTTATGCCATTTAGAGTGTTTATCCTCTGAATCCTCTAATGGCTGTGACAGCTTCATTTTACCCAAATGTTGATGTCAATCATTAATCCAGTATTTGGGACAATACAATTCCTGCAGTTGATGAGACAATACATTGTGAAAGGGTGCTTGTGTGTGTGTGTGTGTGTGTGTGTGTGTGTGTGTCGTGAGTTCAAGAAGCACTCCAGGGAAAAGAGGAAGGAAATATATAGGACTTTCATCATTAAAGACTAGAAGCCAGTAGGGTCCCACTGAGCTGTAGGAAGCTATTGGTACCAGAAAAGTCTAAGTTACTTTTCAATAAAATCAGCATGAATCATATCCCATATGTTTCCTACACAAACTATATGTGGTAGTTTGTGAAAAGGCCACAATACTTTGCAGCCTTTCCCATCAAGAGGTAGAGGCTATTTCCCCATTCCTTGATTCTAGGCTGGTCCTGTGACTGGCTTTGGCCAACAGAATGTGTTGGAAATAGATGTGTGTTTATTTCAAGCCTGGACCTCAAGAAATCTTGCAACTTCTGCTCTTGCTGTCCTGAGAACCCTTCTCCTACCATGTGAACAACCTGAAGCTAGCCTGCTGGAGGCTGAGAGACCATGTGGAACACAGGTGATCCTTCCAAACCAATCGGCCCATTGCTGATCTGGCAGTGTATTGCTGCTGCTAAAGTGATCCTAGGCAACGCCAGAAGAACCACACAACTGAACTCAGCTAAATTGCCGACCCACAAAATCATTAACTAGATAAACATTTGTTGTTTTAAGCCACTAAGTTTTGAGGTGTTTGTTATGCAGCAAAAACTAACAGATACGCTATAAGAAATCTAACTGCAATTGCAAAATTTGTTCACATTAAGATTGGCTCATGCCACTGGCTAGACTTAATTAATCTCAGAGAATTTTGATATCTTCTTCATAAAGTCCTAAGTTAGGGAGACCCTCTGGGTCACAGCATAAAAGATTTAGAAGGACCCTCAGGAAGTCCAACCACCTTGTTCCACTGTTAGGAACACTGAAGTTCAGAGAAGAGCAGGGGCTACCATCACTCATTACACAAATATTTTCTGAGTGCTCTCAGTGTTCCAGACACTATGCCCCACTGGCATACATAGCATTGGACCAGAGAGACCAGATCCTTTCCCCATGGTGGTCAGTTTAGGGTGGAAATCAGGCATTAACTATGTCATCACAAGATAAGTAGACCACAGTGACAAACATCATGAATTAAAAAGATCTGGTGCCATTTTAATGAGAATCATGGAAAGGGGACCTCACGTGGGTTTGGCAGTCACAAAGAGCTCTCTGTAGAAGTGACATTTAGGCTGAGGCAAGTCAGCGGACAAGGCAAGGGAAGCTTGTGGAGCTCTGAGTCTGAGCTTCACAAGTTCGAATTGCCAGCTCTAGTGTTCCCTGGCTGAGTCACCTTGATTGAATCAGCCAGCATCCTGGATCTTCAGTTACATTATCTATAAAATCGACTGAACAATAATTCGACTGAACTCATTCTCGAGGTTGTTGTGAAGATTAACTGAAATAACCATTGAGAAAAAGGCTTTGCAAGCTGCAAAGTGTTGGGGGGAATTGTTGAGGATATGACTTTTAATGGTTTGGGGAAGGTGACATTTATTTGTACCAAGTCTCCTCTCCAAAGAACTGTGCTCCCATCTGCCCAGACCTAGAGCAGACACAGAGTCCCACTGAGTCCCACTTTCCCTTGTTGGTGGAAGGACATTGCCAATGCTTTCCAGAAGGTTCCAGGACAGAATTCACCATAATATAGTTCTGAAAACCAGGGCTCAATATGTTAACAAAAATACTATCTAAACATTGTGAAAAGGCTCAGATGAGATGCCAGGGCTAACTCTGGTCTGCTGAGAAGACATTTCAGTTGATTATGTACAATTAAATGACATCAGTGGATTCTTCCAAAATAACCACTTTCAGGGCCTGGAGTCTTGCCCACCAGTCTTGCATGTTGGTGCATGTCAATGCAATATAAAGGCAGCTTTGCAGCAGCGGCATGATGCTCACACAGGGACAGGCCAGAGAGGGGCATGGTATGGTGGCCCTGGCATGAGCGATCCTGCAGTGGCAGGGGAGGGGGTGCAGCACCCTGCAGCAGAGCTTCCATGCCCCACTAAGACTACAGTATCTTCCTCACTAGTAGTGCCCCCTAGGGCCACAGGCCCTTGTCTTACTCGTCTATGGCCTCCATGGGACCTGTCACAGAATAGGGACATAAATATTTGTGAGTTAATAGGCTTCTATTGCCCCAGCTGGAAAATATGTCCTGGGCCTGATGGCTGAGGGGCCACCCAACTTGGACTGCCATAGCCCCCACAATGGTAGAGACAGAGGGTGAGGTCAGCTCCAGGACCGGGGTTGCCCTCCCATTTCCCAAATTTCTCAGCAACTACAACCCTTCTTGGCTCTCCAATCAGTGTCCTGAGCTGGTCCCACCCAGCAAGCACCACTGCCTTAAGGAGCCATCCTCCACGATGCCATGCCTGCAATGAGAACACTCCCTGGTATCCCATTCTGCCATTGAGGACCTTCCCTGGGGTCCTGGCCTGCAGTAAGGACCCTCCCTGAGGCCCAGCCTAAACTGAGGACCCACCCTCGCCTGGGGGGCTCCAGCCTGCCACTGAGGAACGCCTACCCTGGGAATAACCTGCACTGCAAGATGAGGACCCTCCTGAGGACCCAGCCAACAGTGAGAGACCCTCATCTGGGGCTCGATGGGCTCCTGCCTGCAGTGAGGACCCTCCCTGGGGCCAGCCTAAACTGAGGACCTCTCCCTGGGGCTCCTGCCTTACACGTAAAGACCCTCCCTGGGGCTACCTGCCTAGCAGTGAGGAACACAACTCCCTGAGCATCAATCAGATTCTGCAAGAGGAATGACCTTACAACCAGGGTCCTGACCTGCAGTGAGGAACCTCCCTGATCTCAGCCTGCAGTGAGGACCAATAAAGGCCGATGCCTGGGGATCCCAGCCTGCAGTGAGGGCCCACCCTGGGATCCCAGCCTGCAGTGAGGGCCCACCCTGGCATCACGTTCTGCAGGGAGACCCTGCCTGGACCCTCAGCCTGCAGCAAGGACCCTCTGTGGCATCATAGTCTATAGCAAGGATGCTCCCAGCTGAGAGAAACCTTAATTTTCAGAGACCAGGCTCTCAGTGGAAAATCTGATTCCAACTGACATCTGTGATCCCCAACGGGCTGGGGTTGGGACAGCCTTGCCCAGGAATGACTCTGCTTCCTTTGCTACCGGGAAGGCCCTCACAGGAAGCCCCTGCTCTCCTCCCTTGTGCCCTGTCTGCAACGCTCCCCTGTGGCCTTCAACAACTCCCAGCGGGCAGGGGAACCATGCATGCCTATGCATGGGTGTGTGCATCCAAACCAGAACATGTCCTCATGGTTGCTGTGTAGTGGCAAGAGGCAGGCAGCACCAGGCACCTCAACTCACTGCTGCTGAAAAGCTGCCCCAAGTGTGGGGAGTGTGGGCAATACATTTCAAGTTTCATCCAGTTCCCAATCCATTTTAAGCCAACAGTAGCCAGGTAGCTGGTTTACAGAGAACACTATAGTCCCACTTTGATTGTGCCTTTTAAGGATTTGCTATTTGCTATTCTTGATCATTGAGAGAGAGGACAGCAGCAGGCTGTGCTGGCCCCCACTTTGCACCCCCCACTCCACCCAGGAAGAGCTCGGCTCCAGCCAGCCCAAATCTTAAGTTCAAGAAGGATGGGGCACCCACCTGGCTGGTTGACAGGAGCTCTGGGTTTCCGTCACTCATCCCCACGTAGGCACTGTCACCATCAAACTAGAATAGAGAGAGAGGGAGAAGCAGCTCTGATTAAAATGTTCTCAGGAAGGCACCAGGAGAAGCAGTCCGAGGAAGGCAGGACTGAATGCAGGGGACTATGGGGGCTGCAGAAGCCAAATCAGAGCCCAGGATGCCCAAGGCCCCATTTCAGCAGGGTTACCTCTAGGGTGGAAGGAGCAGCCCCTGTTCCATGGCCCTCAAGTGTTCAGGTTCATGCTGTTAATCACACTTAGAATGAAAATAGGAAAACCTTTCTGCCCTCTATAACTTATCCATAGACACAGCAGGCTGCCTTGTCAGGTGCTGAGCTACTCATTCTTGGAAGTATGCAAACACCTCCCTTGACCAAAATGATATCAAGTGATCAGCTAAAGCTGATCCCGTGTGCTGGGGGAGGCCAAGAACACCAGAGCCTTGGGATCATGACAGCCTTCCCCAGACATGCCTTCCGGGTCCTGCCATCCTGAGTGGTTGTGGCCCATCACCTATGCCATCCCAGCCCCTAGGGCCATGCCTGGCTACAGGCAGTGAGGACTCTGGTAGAGACTATGTACAGGAACTATATCCTGTGTACAAAGAAGGTGCTAAGTCTGGATTCAGGAAGATTTCCCTATAAATATGCCTAAAAATTCAGGAGCAGGTGCAGGGGAAGAGATGTGGGCTCTGGGACCCCTGTCTCCCTCTTTGCCCTGAAGTGTGATCTCAAGCTGGTGTCTCAACTTCTGAGATTCCTCATCTGTTAAATGAGGGTGATGCCTGTAGGCCCCTCTTCATAGGATGTTGCACTGTAGGGCACTTGACTCAACACATTAATAGGGAGAGCACTTAATTCCAGTTAGTTCCCTTCCTTTGAGCTACGTGTCTTAGATAGGGTTCCCTAGAAGCAGAGCCTGAGGCAAGGGTTCAGATGCATGTGGTTATTAAGTGCTCCTTAGTAATAACCTGTTAAGTGTTGGGGGGCAAGCCGGACAGGAGTGGGTATAGCTAAGCAAGGATGTGGTCTTGGCTGAAGACATCCTGCAGCCTGTTCTGGTGGGGAGCTCTAGGGCATGAATTGTACTGCAGAGTTAGTTCCAACACGAAGGAAGGGGTGGCTGTTGTAGCCCAGGTAAGGAAATCATCTGCCATGGGCTGCCCTCAGGGGATAACCTTCTGAGCAAGGTGGACCCCAATTGGCCAAGGACAATTCTTCAGAGAACTATACTGTCTGTGAGCCATTTGTAGGCAGCTCCTGCTCAAGGCGGGTGGGAGATGTCTGTGCTGGTCAGTAAAGGGTTCTGGGTGGGGCACCAATAGCAAACAGCCATTTTATTTTAATTGAACCATTTATTTATTAAGATATATTCACACGGTTCAAAATTCCAAGAGTACAAAAAGCAACACCACCCCACCTCCCAGCCATCCACTGCCCCTCTCCAGAGGCAATGTCTCCCAGCCTTTTATATTCTTTCAAAGACTGTCCACATATACACACTTTAGAGTCATTTATTCTATTCAGACAGCATGCTATATGGCTTTGCACTTTATTTTTCTCTTAGCAACACATCTTAGAAAATGTTTTACATCAGAACATAATTCTTTCTTCTGTATCCAGTATTCCACAGTATAGATATAACACATATATTTAACTAGTTGAGCACATGGGTAGTTTCTAGTCTTCTGCTATCCCAATATTGCTCCCATAAATATTTCTGTGCATCCGTCATTGAGCACGGGTGTGAGTTTATCTGTAGGATTCATTTGTGTAATTGCTGGGTCCGGCTGTATGTGCATTTGTAATTTAGACAGACATCACCCAGCTGCCCTCACGGAGGCTGCAGAAATCCACACGCCCACAAACATGTGAAATGTCAGTTTACCCAGCCCCCTTCACTCAGAGAAGCTTTGCTTGACAACTGGCTCAGATGCCAGCCCCAGCCCCAGCCCCTGTGGGCTAAGAGCCCACCACCCTTTCTACCACCACTTTCGATGTCCTCGCCCCGTCTTCCCTTGGTCTTTGTTCCATAGCTCCTATTACCTTCTAGCATTCTCTATATTTACTATATTCATTGCTTACTATTAGATTCCTCCTACTAAAATGGAGGCTCCCAGGGATCAGGGATCTTTGTCTATCTATACCTTGATGCCTCCCAAGCTCCTAGTACAGTGCCTGGCACAGAGAAGGTACTCAATAAATGTTTGTTGAATAAGTAAATAAAGCAGCCAATACCACATTCAGATAGCCTCTGACCAGGCCTATCTTCCCATCTAGGCAGTTGGGTTGATGGTTACACCAAAGAGCCTCCTCAGCACAGGGACGGGGAGAGTCCCTCAGTGATTGCTGGATGATTAAAAGAAAAGGCTGTTCCACGCCTAGAGTTTGGGCACTGACCCCGAATGCAGGACTCCATCCAGCACACTGCACCCAGAGCTCATGCTGCAAGACCCTGCTTAGAGGCTACCTCCTCCAGGAGGCCTGCCATGCTCTCACCTCCTCTGGCTGTTCCTCTTATAACATAGACTGTCTCCACATTTATCATTTGTCCTAGAGTGGAAGCAACATGGAGGCTGGAACTGTGTCCTGGTCATCTCCAAATCTCCCAGAGCCTGGCATTAGGGATGGGGCTACAAATTAGGCAGGGTAGGGGCGCTTTCAGCAAAAGCTCCTGGGTACTTGACTTGATGTGTGACCATGGCCATTGATCATTTTGACAAAAGTAAAACTTTTTTAAAACCACACGTAACTTATAAGTAGACCCTAACAGAAAGAATAATGGGAGATGGAAGAACATTAAGTTTAATGAAGTGTTTGAAACATTTTATAAAGCAATAGTAATCAAACAGTATGGTATAGGAATATACATAAGAAACAGAGGGAAAGATGTCCAAAAAACCTTTGAATGGTCACCATTTATTAAATGCTGGTGAGAACAGAGCCACTGCAAGGCAGGGGCCAGCATCTGCTTCATTCCCCAATATGCACAGTAGACAATCAATAAATATTTGGTGACTGAATATTCCTGGCACTGAGCAAAATGCTTTACATAAAAGACCTAATTTAATCCTCACAACAACCCAATGAAGAAAGTATTCTTTTCCCTGCTAAAACCAAGGAAATGGGTAGAGAGAGGATAAGTAGTTGTCCAAGATCACACAGCTGGGGAGGGATGGGATTTAAGAGTCCCTTGTTGGATTTTTTCTGCTTGGACTCTCCCACTAGCAGAAAGTGCATTCACAGCAGGGACCCATGCTTTTCTAGATCCTACTATATAATCAATAGTCTGCCTCGGGCCTGGCGCATAACAGGTGCTTGATAAGTGTGTTAGAGGTTCAGGAGAGGGAGGAATTATCCAGAGAGCAGTGGGAATGGCACTGGAGATGGAGGGCAAGGGGGCCTGGTCTCTGATGAGAGTGTGTCAGGGGCAGGCAAGGGGGTGGGCAGTGGATTCCCATGAGGTCACCAGAGACTGTCTTATTCATTCACTCCGTGATTCAACCATTGTCTAGGAAAGAGCTGCCACTTGCTGGAGTAGAGCTTGCTTCTGGCTTTCAAGGAGCACTTGAGAAGTTGGCAGAGGTTCCTGAGGCAGGGCCTGGGTCTCCTCAGTTCAGTTACCCCTGGGCACCTTGCAAGGTGCCCTGGAGCCTGCTGGGCTCAGAACCAGCTGCCAAGCAGTGGTGAGCAGAGGCCCTGAAGGGGCGGGGAGGCCTGTTCTCTGCCCACCTCTGCCAGGGTTCCACCACATCGGAGCCCTTGGAGGGCATGAAGGAATCGATGGCGGACACTGAGGGTTTCCAGGCTCCCCCGGGCTTGGCTTCCAGGACTCTAAGGCCTGGGGCTTACCCCCTCAGCCCCTCCTCATCTGGGACCTTTTCTGGGTAAAAGAACTTGAAAGCCAAGGGCAGAGGTCACAGTCACCTCTGCCCTCAGACACAGCAGGGCTACCTCATCCTCCACATGTGCACAGACAAGATCAAAAACACCCACATCTACACCCACCACAGTGCATACGCTGTGTGAACACAAAGGTACACGATGTACACCGTGTGCACAGTGTGGGCAGCGCACACACGCACCACAAACCTATGTTTGTGTGGACCCATGTCACGCAGCACAGCGTTCAACACGGCAGCATTCAACTCACTCATGTACCATGTCCATGGGTAACACAAACCAACGCACACACAGCACAAGCGTGAGTGTGGCACATGTCAGAGATCCTTTATACAGCTGGGCACGTAATAACCACAGCATGCACACAAGGAAAGCAGGGTGTGCCCAAATGTGTATAAACATTCCATGCGTTTACAGCCATTTAAATGTGACTGACATAAATGTGAACACAAACATACACTGCATGTGCATAGAGACATACAAAGCAAAGATGCACATGAACTTCAATTCTATGCATATTTCACAGTTTATCAGTTCCTTGGTCAAAAGCCTTTCTTTTATACCGCACAGCCTTCCCTATGCTTTAAAATGTGAGAAAAAAAATGTAGGGAGAAACAACAGCTTAAGAATTTCCATGAACGCCAGGAGAACATCCTCTTACCAGTGACTGGAATAGATTAATTTTCCCCATTTCATATTCTAATTATAATTCCTTTTCCCATTGCCATCTTCAGTCCTCATTACAGCTGGAAGATTGTTCTGCAAAAGCCAGGCCTTCATCTTCTCTTCCCAAGAGTTTTGTCATGGAAATGAGTTTTGGAATCTGAAAGAACCCACATTTTTGCAAATATCGAATGTGTAGGGATAACCCTTTCATGACGGCCACCAGGGACACAGCTTACAGGGGCTTCTAAGGAGTCTGTCTCTCCCCTACCTCTCCTTTCCCTGTGTGGTCCCCTCAGGGAAAAGAGCTCCTCAGCCACTATTCCAACAGCCACCCCCCAACCTAAGCACACCATGCTTCGCCAAACGATTTTTAAAGGAAACTTAGCAAATAGGCAGCCAAGGTGAAGAGCCCCGATCTTAGAGAGTCAGATCCCAGGTCCATCTGTGCCACGTTGGGCAAATTGCTTAATTGCTTTAAGCCTCAGTTTTCTCATTCTTATGACCACAGAGTCACTGATTCATGACAAGTATAAATAAAATATTTGTGGGGTAAACAGATGTGATAAGTGGGTAGATGAACGGATACAAAGGAGGAAGGAGTAAAGGATGAGATGGATGGATGGGCAGATGGGTGGATGAATGGATGGGTGGATAGATGATTGATAGATGGGTGATGGATAGATGGATGATCAGCGGGTGATAGACGGGTAATAGACGCAACGGATATACGGGTGAATGAACAGATGGGTGAGGGATTGTACACATTAGCACTGTCCAACAGAAATATAATAAAAGTTACAAATGTGATCCACATGTGTAATTCAACTTTTTCTAGTAGCCACAGTTTTTTTATGGGGCACATGAGATGTTTCAACACAGGCATGCAATATGTAATAATCACATCATGGAGAATGGGGTATCTGTCCCCTCAAGCATTTATGTCTTGTGTTACAGACAATCCAATTATACTCTTTTCATTATTTTTAAATGTAGTAGCCACAGTTTAAAAATATTAACAGATAAAAATTGTAATGCTATATTTTATTTAACTCAACATATTCATAACATGATTTCAACACGTAATCAATATAAAATGATTAATGAATGGTTTATTAATGAGATGGAGGAATGGATGGATGGACGAATAGATGGGTGGTTGGGGTGTATGGACAGGATGGCTGGGATGAGAGGGAGGAGTGGATGAATGGATAGGTGAAATGGGATGACTGTGTGAGTGTGAACAGACAAATGTATGGAAAGAGATTGGGATGGTGGATGAGATGAACACTGATGGGTGAGATGGGTGTTGGGGATGCATGGATAGATGCCTGTATGTGTGGGTTCCTGGGTGGATAAAATGGGTTGAGTGGTTGGGTGGAATGGATAGGTGCATAGACCTGTGGGTCTGGTATTTCCTTCTCACTCGATTCACACTTTCTCTGGACAATGTCATGGCTACTCATGGTTGCAACATCACCAATTCTCAAATCCTCATCTTTAGCCAAATTACCTCCAGATTCCAATATATAGTTTTCTCCCTATCTCCCCTATTTGCCCATGAGCACCTCAAATTCAACACCTCCAGCACTGAACTCATAGCATGTACATGAACTTTCTGTTTCTCCAGCACTCCCCTGTCATAACAGAAACTGTCACCTTCCACAGTCCCACAGTCAGTACCCCTGGGGTGACTCTGGTCTCCCTGCCATCTACATCCCTCTGATCCAATCACCTGCTACATCTTTCTGCTCAGCTTCCCTAAGAGTATTCTGAGTGTGAACACAAAGGTAAACAATGCATGTGGTATGCACAGCGTGGGGGCACACACAGGCACCACAAACCCATCTTGGTGGGTCCATATCACACAATCCATCTCACACCTTGGCTATCACTAGCGATCTTTGGGCAATCGCTTCACTCCTCAGATCCAAACCCTGCAGAGACTCCACATCACTTAGCCTATATCCAGGACCCTCCAGGACAGCCCCAAGTCTCAGTTCCCATGGGGTCCTCAGCATAGTGGGAGCCTCCAGTGCTCCCACTTTTTTTTTTTTGAGATGGAGTTTTGCTCTGTCGCCCAGGCTGGAATGTAGTGGCGTGATCTCAGTTCACTGTAACCTCCACCTCCCAAGTTCAAGTGATTCTCCTGCCTTAGCCTCCTGAGTAGCTGGGATTACAGGCATGCACCACTATGCCTGGCTAAATTTGTATTTTTAGTAGAGACGGGGTTTCACCATGTTGGCCAGGCTGGTCTCAAATTCCTGCTGTCAAGTGACCTGCCTGCCTCGGCCTCCCAAAGTGCTGGGATTATAGGCATGAACCACCACACCCAGCAAGTGTCCCCACTCTTACACATCGTCCCACCATCAGCCTGGAGCACTCTCCCTTTCTCTATCCACTGAAATCCACCTCTTCCTAGCCCCTTCTTTATTTCTGGCTACGAACTCCAACCTTAACACTGTCTTGCTTGCTTTTATAAACCCATATTCTTGGACCTAATCAAAAGCTTCCATCTAAAATCAGCTTTGGACTTAATTCAACTCCTGTGTGCAGTGTAACACACTGGGTAACAGCACTGATCTGACAATGGTTCCACTACTTACGAGCTCAGTGACTTTAACTTCACCTTGCCTTCCTTTCCTCACCTATAAAACAATTATGGCAGCTACATTGCTACCTCATAAGGTTTTTGGTATCTGTTATCAGACATCAGCTATGAGTTAGCATTCTTAAGCATTATGTTACAGATATTAACTATTTTTGACAGGTGCTTAATAAATGTTACCTATTATCATTGTTATGATATACTCAACTCCTATCCCTTTATCAGCCCGCATCTCCCTCAGTCTAGCAGATGACATTGTCTCCTCTGTCACTGAGGAATTGAAGCCATCAGATATTCCCTCAATTCTCCCAACCTTCCCTACGTTATTTACATCATGCTCATCTCGACTTCTTTTCTGTTAGTCTGAAAAGGTATCTCCCTCCTGTTCAAGGTCAGCCTCTTCACCTTGACCCTGTCCCTCCCACGTCTTCCGCCCATTCACTCCCACTCTTAGTCCTGGGTCTAAGATCTCAATTCAAATGTGCTGAGGCAAAACAAGCCCAAGGCAATGCTTTTGTTGTATGGTGTACTGGGCACCTATCGTGTACTGAGGAATATGCTCCCAGCCACTGGGGAATCTACGAGTGAATTTTGCCACTGCCCCTTGGGAAATCTATGCAAATAGATCATCACAAAGGCTCTGAAAAGAGATAAATGCAAAGGTACTTGAAGGCAACAGTTACTGTTCATTGAACGATATCTTGTGAGTGCTTACTGTGTGCCAGGCAGTGTGCTAGGTGTCAGGCATGCCAGAATGACGACACAGCCCCTGCCTTCAAGGAACCCTCAGTCCTTTGGAGAAGATGACAGCTATGGAGGGAGAATAAAACCTCCCTATTCTCTGAATCTACAAAGGAAAAGATGTTCTTTGACCACAGTCCCAAGCTGCAAACAATGAAATCCCAAACTTAAAAGTTTAAAGCTCATCCTCATTGGTCACTGGGAGCTTTACAGTCCCACCTCTGAAAGTCAAACAATCAATAATAGTCTCACTCCTAACAGCCACATGTCCACCATGGGGACAGCCAGCCAGTCTCAGAACCTCCTGCTCTGAAAGTCCTCCTATCCCAGGACTCCATGCTTCCCCAAACCCTGAAAAGATCAGCTCTTGCTTGATTTGGGGAGACTACCTTTGCAAAGTATACCAATGAATTCAGCTTCTTGCTTTTGATATTGAATGATGCCCTCTTCTTTGACACATGTGACAAAGGCCAGGATAAGGTTAGCCAAGGGGAGCAGAAACAAGGCAGAGGGTCTTTCCAGAGAAGCATCCTGAAAAAGTGACTTGGAGGCAGTCATGACGTAGGAAGCATGGGAGGTGACCAGGCAAAGAGCAGGGAATATGACATCCAAGGCTGCTGTGAGCACTGGCCAGAGAGCACCTACTGTATACCAGCCCTTGTCCCAGAGGTGTGCCCAGCAATCTCACTGGAACCCCCTAGAAATCCCAAGGCTTCCATAAGCAGCCCCACTATCGAGATGAGCAAGGTGAGGCTCAGAGTGGTTGGGAGCTCGTCCAAAGCCACCCAGGAAGTCTGAACTTGGCCTTGACCCCAGGTACCAAAGCAGCAGCTGTTCCGTAGAAGCTGTTGCTCTTCCCCTCTGCACAGAGACACAGATCAAAGACCAGGGATGCACAGCCATCAGCCTAGCCAGTCACAGGCACTGACAGCTGCGCCTCACTGAGATCTAAAGAGGAAACAATCAAAGCAGCACACACTGCTCCCGCCTGCCCCACATCGGGCCGTGAGAACGCTCATTCTGCACAGATAAAACACAGCTCTAAAGAGAGAGGCAGCTGCAACCTAGGTCCTGCCGAGAGTGCGGTTTTATGTGGAAGTCTCATGGGGAAATACACATCAGGGCCAGGAAGATGCCGGGGGAGGGGTGCAGGCAAAGAGGCCGGCACAGATGGAAGAGGAACAGGAATAGAGCACGGCGTGGGAAGCCTCAGTCTCAGTCTGAACCGGGCCCTGTACACCAATTCCAGGCCCATCACTACATGGAGAAACATGATGGCACAGTGGATACAAACACAGGCCCTGGTCTGGCTGCCAGGGTTCAAATCCCAGGCTTGTTGCTTTCAAGCTGTTGGGTTTTTTAACTACGTTACTGTGTCTCAGTTTTCTCATCTGCAAAATGGGTATGACTGTCATTTGAATTAACTATACAGAAATTCAACATTGTGCTTAGAACATTGCCTACCTAGAGAAGGCACTCAATCATTATTAGCTATTTCGTATTATTGAATCCTCCTAAGAATGCTGCCAGTTGCTATAACTACCTCTCTTCTGTAGATGAAGAAACTGAGTGGGGCTTCGTGCAAATCTCTGAGGTCTTAATCATGGAAAAGACCCTTGATGCCTGTGCCCACTGTATGTAATTTGAAATAAAATTTGCAAATTAAAGTCTTTGTAAGAAAGTCCAACTGCAAGGGCCGATTTTTCCCAACAACAACGTCTCCCATGCTTTGTTCCTAAGATATCAGATATTAATCTTTTTTCAAAAATGTTTTTCTCCTGATCGATGCGCCTGCTTTGCTGGGTACAATGCACATTTGTATTCTGCCTGGTGATAAATCCTCCCCTACGACGGAGGCCCAGAAAGTTTAGGGGATCTGCCTAAGACCACACAGCCAAGACTTGCCTGAGCTGAGTCTGAAGTCCAGGCTGCTGGCTTCTAAGAGTACACCCTGGCTTCCCACCCCCACGGCGTGCAAGCCACGTGAACCAGAGAAGGTGACCTCATGACTATGGGCCTGGGACCTTAACTATCAGAAGCAGGGACAACGCTTTGGGCACTGCCTGCCACAGAAGCTGGGGATGTCCCTTGTAAGCAAGCTCAGTGCTTTGAGCCCCTGCAGAACCCTTGTCTCCACCGCCAACAAGAGTTGGCTTGGATGGCGCCATCTATTTCAGTCAATAAAAGACATGGAGGGGTAGTGTAAAAATGGCAGTGATCACTATGGCACCACAGGTAAGGGCTGCCAGGCACCTGGGCTCCTCTGGGAGGTGGGAATCATTGTCCCCTCCCACCTGGCTCTAGCTGTGCTCTTTCTAGACCTCCTCCATCTAGAATGATGGCCGCTTACCACATGTGGCTTCTGAGCACTTGAATTGTAGCTAGTCCAAACTGAGATGTGGGTAAGTGTAAAGTCCACACTGAATCTCAAAGACTTCAGAGCAAGAATGATGACGATGACAACAAAAGGGAATGTAAAATACCTTGTCAATATTTGTATATTGATGATGTATTAGAATAATATTAATATTTGGGATATACTGGGTTAACTAAAATATTAAAATTAATGTCACCTGTTTCTTTTCACTTTTTCTGAACATGGCTATTAGAAAATTCAAAATCATGTATATGGCCTGCATCGTATTTCTACTGGATGGTGCTGGTCTAGTCATTGTCTGCTCCTGACCCAGAACCCCAGAGACGGAAGAGTTGACATCAGCAGTAGCCGAATCCATTTCTCCGTGATAGATATGGGAGAAATGGGGTTTGCAGAGGGAGAGTGACATGCTGAAGGCAAGAATCTGGTAACGAGGCATTCAAATGTTAACTGACGCCTTACTATGTATGCTCTGGGTACTGGGAAACAGCAGAGAACAAAGTAGAGGGCCACATCCCAGTCTAGGGTGAAGCCAGTTTGCAGGCTGGGGGTGAACATGGTGATGACACAGGAATCTCTCCCCAGCCATGGGATCTTGGGGACCTGGGCAGCTGGACTCAGCACTAGTCCCTCAGCCCCTCACAGTTGGCTGGATCACAGATCTCACAGGCTGCAGGCAGGAACTCCAGCTCCAACGTAGGGCAGATCTGTCCCCAGGACCACCAGTGAGTCCCATCCCAGTACACTCACCAGCTGCAGCTGCCCAGAGGGCCTGGCCTGATGGGCAGGGCAGCCCCCTAGCATAGATAGCATGGAGGCCTGGCAGGCCTGTATTTCTTCCCTCCCTGGTACTGCCACTGGTAGCTCACACACCGTCTGCATTACTGCAGATTTATGGCAAAAATTATCCTCTCTCTCGGCTCCATTTAAAGCCATTTGGAGCTCTCTCCCATCCCCGATTGTAAATCTAATTGCACATTCCAAACAGACAAGCGCTCATTAAGCTTTAATTATGCACATGTTGTTTTCAACAAACATTTTCATTTGGCGCTGTGAGGGGGAATGGTTCAAAGAGGGCTGCAGACACTGCCTGGGGCTGGAGGGAGCTGGACTGGGAAGTGGGGCAAGGTGTAATGAGATGAGGCCATCCAAGAGGCAGGGCCAGGACCTCATCTGATTGGGCTCACGACTGTGAGGCCTTTCCCTGGGCTTCTGCTGTGGGGGATGCCAACGTACATGCTCTCAGCTAGTCTCACCGGCACTCCCTAAGTCCCCAGAGTCTCATTGAAGCCAGACCCATGGACCTCTCCAGTGATAAGAGGGAAGATAGGGACCCACGGTCTGGCTCAGAAGGACAAAATCCCCAACCAAGAGCCAGTTTCATCAGAGCCTGTGGGCTCGTCCCTGCTCCCAGCCGCCCGCCACAGTGCAGCTGGAGGCCTCTTCTTCAGCACCATCTTCCCTTCCCTCATTCATTCACTCATTTATTCCACAACCATTGACTGAGCACCAACTGGCTCAGGCAGTGCAGGGTCAGTGGGGACCATGATGGGTAAGGCCTCTGCGTGGCTCTCCCCAAGTCACTCTCCATCAAGTCTCATTCCCTCCACTGGGGAAAAGTTTTAATTCTTGGCCACAGCATTCACTTGAGCCTCTGCCACCTGCCAGCCCGACGGTCCAGGCTCCCTCCCACCCGTCATGCGCCCATCCCCTCTTCTGCCTTTCCAAGCTCCCTGCCCAGACCACACTCTCCCGCATGCCTCATCCAGGCCTCTGTGGCAGCTGTGTCTCCCCCGAAACTCCCCGCTGTTCCTCACTATTCATGCCCATTCAACTCCCATGCTGTCCCTCTTCCAGAAGCCACTGCTGATTCCCACTCCTGGGCTGGCCTGGCCACGCCTCTGCCATGGGGGCACCCTGTAAAACATGTGTTGGACCCTAGCGCCACAATATCACAACAGCCGCACGTCTGACTCTTAAGACCAGCCTGCTCACTACATCCCGAGACACCATCACATTCAGAGATGGAAAGGAAAGGCACCACTCACTGTGTGTCCTTGAAAAAGGCCTCCCCCTTTCTAGGCCTCAGTTTCCTCACTTGTACCTGGAAGGGTTGAACGGGTGACGCCCTCTGGGCCCCTGGGGCGTTCCATCAGTTTTAAGTTTTATGATCTGCCCAGGAGCTAGGCCACATTCTTCCCACCAGGAGCCATGGAGGTGACCAAGGCATGCTGACAGTGCCACACAGAGGGTGGAGACAGGGGTGGTGGAAAACCCAAGGCCACTCCTCAAAAAGCTTCCAAAAATACAAGCAAGTGAAATCAGCATGTGCTTTAAAATGGAAATCAGATTCCATTCAGTGTCTGGATAGCTACCTGTTGTTTCAGGTACCGAACAGACTCTGAGGGTGAAATCTACAGACAAGAAATATACTGGGAAGTGCTATAGGAGAGTGGGGGAGCAGGCCAGGCCAGAGGGACAAGTCAAACTGTGATGCAGTCACAACAGAGGCCTCCACCTGTCCCAAGGGGAGCTCCGGAACTGGGATGGCCCAGCAGAGGTGTCCCAGTTTGAGGCAGGGAGCTAAGCACTGTGTATCCCCACATGGGATGGCCATTGGATCCAGGATGCCCAGGGGGCAAGCGTTGATGACCTTGGCCAAGTCTTCCTCTTTCCACCAAAGGCACCATGGAGCTGCCCTTTCCACCAAAGGCACCATGGAGCTGCCCAGAGAGAGGCTCAGCTGATAGGGGCAGCAGCCAGCACTCTAAGCAGCAGACAGAATGTGTGCCTGGATCTGAGGAGGGACTAGGGTGACACACGACAGCATCCACTATGGCTACGATCATTTATTCCTTAGAACAAATGTGTGCAGTGTTTACATCACACTGATGACAAGCCAGGCACTCTTAATTGAATGACAAATATCCATTCCTGTAATCCTCACAACCACCTCACGAGGTAAGTTACTGAGGCTCCCATTTTACAGATAAGGAGACTGAGGCGAGGGAGGTTATGTAGCTTGCCCAAGGCCACACAGCTAGGAAGGGGTGGAGTGAGGATTCAAATCCAGGAAGTTCAACTCCAGAGCCTACACTGTAACAAGAAGGCTGTGCTGCTGCCAGGTCTTGCCCCGTTACCTCCCAAAACATGCAGCTGCCCAGCTCCCGGCTCTCCCCAGAGGCTGGGCTGCGGTCAGCGGTCTAGAGCCTCAGGTTGCCCTGCGCTGCCAAAATTTTATTTGACAATTATCTATCATCCAAGCGGTTGGGAACAAGTCCCAAAACTGATTCTTGCCGAAGACCATTAACTAAAAGCCGCGTGAGCGTACGTCGGTGGCACTGTGGTGTGGGGGGAGCAGGCGTGCCTGAGACACTGAGCAGCAGATGATGTGGAAGATATTTTTCTCCCCAGCACTACAAAACAAGCCCTCAATCACGCCACAAAGGGCTCGTGTTGTCGGAAGGGAAATATGTCAACGACAGCGTTTGCTCTTAGAGCGGTTCAAAAAGAAGAAGAAAAGAAATCTTTGAAATTGTAATTTGACCTAGAAATGTTTTTCTAGGTCATCTGAACTTGGCACTTATGCCTCTAACCCCAAACCTAACACAGACAAAGTGCCAGGTTCACTTCCTTCTACCAGTACCAGATAACACAGGAAACAGTATTTGTAAACACTGCTGGTGTATTTTTAAGCGCCGTCTCAACATCGGCCTTTGGACTGGGAGCTGTGAGAACACTGGTGAAGCACAGCTCTGGAAGCGGGCAGATCTGGGTTCAAGTCCAGGGTCTGCACTTAGTTACTGCGTGGCAGTGGGCAGGGATCTTACCTCTCTCATCCTCAGATTCCTCCTCTGGAGAACAGGAATGGAACAGGCAGGGTTTTGCAAGCTACCTAGCAGTGTGCAGAGAAAGGCTAGCTCCCTGCTTTCGCCCCAGTTGCCTTCCCAGGCAGAGAGCCACCCCTCTGTTCTTGACTACTGAACCCCTCTGATCCAGATCTGGGCTCTCTCCTGGAGACCCAGGAGGGCAGTTGGGGGCTCTGTCCTAAGAGGCCTTTTCTCTCCCAGAAATCAGAAAACTGCACTCGAAGGCATAGCATGTGCCAAAGAGTTATTCTAATTCATCTTTACTATGGACCCTGTAAGATAAATAACGAGGCCTCAGGGCTGGGAGGGTTTTAACCCTCTGGCTTCTGCAAATCCCACTGGGGAAACCAAGGCCAGAGCTGATAGATGACCCAACGTTATTGGCAACAGCATGTCCAGAGTTACAACCGCCAAATTGTTGGGTCCTCTAAGCCTGCACCTCCAGAAGCAGCCAGATTTGGCCCCGTTACTGTCAAAAGTCCACGGGCACAGTGAACATTCCTGTCTTCTCCAAGCCCTGACCTCAGCACCTACAATGTACGTGGCCACATGCCAGGTGCAGAGGGGCACTAGGGACCTAGAACCAATTCCCAGGGAAGCTCAGATCCATAGGGAAAATGGGTATCTGCACGATGACACGCGGGGAGTGATAAAGCAGTAAGGTGGAGACACGCCAGGTAGAGCGGTCGGTGCGCATCCGGGAGGCAGTGAGTCCAGAGCGAGCAAAGGCTAGGCAGCCAGGTGTGGAGAAAACCGGTGTGTGTGCTGGGGAGCGGGGAGAAGGGGTGTCTAGAAGTCACTGAGGTGGGTTACAGTACAGAATGGGAGAGAGAAAATCAACATTCACTAAAGAAAACAGGTGCGTGTTTAAAGCAATATTCTTAAAGACCAACGGAAGGATGCCCAATCTGGCCAGAGAGTGAAACATTCCATGAAGCCACAATTAAAGCAGTGTGGCAGTAACAGAAAACAAGAATTCTACATCAATGAAACAGAAGGAAAAGTACAATGTCGGACCCAGTCAGGTATGGAAATGTATCAAGATTAAGGAGGACATTTACTTTATGCCAGGTAACGTGTGATGTGCTTTACACATGATCTTCTGCTCAATCTTTACAACGATCCTAGGAAGGAGATATCATCATCCTGTTTTACAGAGGAAAAAACAAGCTCAATCTAAGCAATGTGCTCATAGCTCACACAAAGTGGCAAAACCAAAATCTTCATTCTGCTAAAGCTCATGCTTATAAGAGCTACTCTATTTTGTCTGGCCTTTTGCAAACAAAGAGACAAGGACTAATTATTTAATAAACAGAATGGGGACAAGAGGGTTATCCTGTTCCTATTTAGGAACACTGAACTAGATATCCACAGAAAGACACCCACCAAAATGCACTCCAAGCGGATTAAAGAGTTAAGCATAAAAAGTCATGCTACAGGGAAACAGAAAACAGAACAGAATGTTTATCAGATCTGTGGAGGCAGGATAACTTCTTCAGTCCTCAAAGCAATCACAGAGGAAGAGAGATTGACAGATTCAAATACATATGCATTAATATCTTCTGTGGAAGAAAACATAATAAAACCAAAATGAAAAGGACATCAGACTAAGAAAATATCAGCACCAACTATAAGACAGTTAATATATACAAGGTGGAAATAGCTCAGTCAAATTAAACAGAAAACAAGATGCCAACAGACAAAAAGACATGGGATTCAAACAAAAGTCACGCAAGAGGTGTTATCTTAAGAAACAAATATGGAAGGGAAAAAAGGGACACCCGATTCAACCGCAAGTGGGGAAATGCACATACAACAAACTTACTGCAATGCAACTGGGATATTTCATACCACTGCTGACACGGGAAACAGGTTCCAGCTTAATGGAAGACAATATGGCAGCCACTCTTAGGCAGACACAGCCAGCCAGAGGCAGGGGACGAGGACTCAAGGGCTTAAAGCAGTCTTGCTTAAAACAGTCTTTTACTCTGAGTGCTGGGGATGGTAAAGTGATATACAGAAAACACAGTTGTTTGTTTTTTGTTTTTTGGTGTTCTTTTTGAGACAGATCCTTACTCTCACCCAGGCTGGAGTGGAGTGGCATGGTCTCAGCTCACTGCAACCTCGGCCTCCCGATTCTCCTACCTCAGCCTCCTGAGTAGCTGGGATTACAGGCGTGCGCCACCATGCCCGCCTAATTTTTGTATCTTTAGTAGAGATGGGGTTTCATCATGTTGGCCAGGCTGGTCTCGAACTCCTGACCTCAGGTGATCCGCCCACCTCAGCCTCCCAAAGTGCTGGGATTGATTACAGGCGTGAGCCACCACAACTGGTGGACAGAGTCTTTGTCCTGGAGCTCATGGTCTAGGGAAGAGGACAGGACCAGGAATCAGAATATGGGTGGGTGATAAGTCGATGGGAAGCCAGGTTCGTGGGGCCTAGACAAGGGCCTTGTAAAAAGACTTCATGGAAGAGGTGGTTTCTAAAGCAGATCTACCCGCGACATGCACAGAACTAGCCAGGCGAGGGCAGAGGCCAGTGGGAACAGCATTCACCAAAGCCTGGGAGCTGGAGGGAAGGGCCCATTCATGGAGTAGAAAGGTGGTGCAAGATAAGACAGAAAGGCAAGCAGGGCCTTATCACAAGGGAGCTTCAAGGGCCAGACTGGGGAGGTGAGACTGAAGCCCAGAATGTGAGCTGCACTTCAGAAACTGGCCTCTGGCTTCTGGGTGGAGAATGGGTTGCAGATGCTAAGATGGGGAAACAGGAGTCTGAGCAGGGCTTGGGCAGGGAAGAAACACTGGCTAACGCAATAATAAGTAAAACAGCGTGGCAGTCATTCAAAAATAGACATCTATACTGATGGTTAGAATGAGAAGCAGGTTTGGAGCCAGAATAAAACCACGACAGCCCCAGCATGTTGTGTCGAATACGGCCTTGAGAGTGTCAGAGATGAGTGAAAATTGCCAAGGGCAAGGGATCACCCAGGAGTCAGAAAGGGGGTGACTCATGCAATTTGCAAACCCTAATTTCCTCTCCTTGGTCACACACTTCCTTCTGATTTCTTTCTTCTGATGATTCATTAAAAAAAAAAAAAAAAATCTCCTTTTAAATTCACATCAGAAATGTTTGAGTACCTGGGCTCACCCTGCCCTAAACTTTAACCCCTGCCCCTGAACCAGCAAAACCAACATAACCCCAGGTGGCTAAGAAGACACTGGCTGCCGAGAAACCAGAAGCCAGCCAAGGGGAAACAAGGGGTTTCAGGCTCTGCAATAGCTTCCAGAGGCCTCCATGGGCCCTTCTGTGCCCCAGGAGGGTTTTCAGCAGCGACTCATATACACAGACCCACAGCTCTCAGCCAGAACTCGTGCAGTTTCAGAATTTGTTTGAATTTCAGAAAAGTAATGAAGTGCAAATTCTGCAAATTATGCCATAGCTTCAGTGGAGCCTCAGGCAACACCTGCAATGGAACACATTCATATTTCTGCAGTGGAACATATGAATATTCACACAAGTGGGGTAAGTAAAGATTACAAAGAGCCTCGCGTCAGCTCAGGTCAGATTTTGGGGGCCAAATGAGTTTGCAGCATATAAAACAACTTTTGGTTGCAGGGCTTTTTGGATTGCAGATAAGGCAGTTTCAAGCTGAATCAAGCACCAGGACTCATGTGCTAGGAGACTGTCCCTCTGTATGCCCATTTTACACAGGAGGAAACTGAGGCTCAGAAAGTTAAAGGAAACTGCGCAAGTTCTCATAGCTATTAAGTGGCTGAACTGGGATCTAAACCCAGGTCTAATGTCTTTCCCTACACCCTCATGGATCCTCCCAGAGGCTGAAATGTCAGGCAGAGCGTTTAACGTGACAGGGAATGTGGACAGCACAGGGAGTGGGTCAAGGCCAGGTGCAACAGGAATGGGGCTGCCCAGGTGCCCAGAGAAACCACTGGCACTCCTCCTCAGCTGGCCCCTGCATGGTGTCTGTCCTCTGAGGCAGGTCCAGGATCCTCCAGCCACCCTCAAAGGTCCAGAGTTCCCCGCATCCTCTGCACCCAGGACGCATCCTTCATCCTTCTGCAGAGGTTTGCTGAGTGCCCCACTTCAAGCCAGGTCCTGTCCTGGGGGCTGGGACACAACAAGAAGCAAGGTAGACACGGTCGCAGCCCCTGCAGGCCTCAGAGTCCACCGCAGGAGGCAGGCAACAAGCAGGCAAACCCACAAAGGTGGTCACACATTGCATCGTGCTAAGTGCTATGTAGCAAACACAGGAAGTGCAGAGACAGAGGGTCTCTCTGTAGAGGCCACAATTAAACTGAGGGAGCCCGGAAGGGAGAGGAGGAGGCTGTCAGGCAACAAGTAGTGGGTGGGAGCATGTAAGGCAGAGGGAGCAGCAATGCAAAGTCCCTGAGGTCCACAAGTAGAAGCTCTCGCATGCAGGGGGAATAACGCGCAGGACACAGTAGGCAGAGGTGCGGGGCGAGGACGTGACGTGGAGTTCTAGGGCCACCATAAGGCACTCAGATTTCATCCTAAATGGGAAGCCCTTGGAGAGTTCTTGCAGGGGAGTAACATGCATTAATTTATAGTTTAAAAGATGACTCAGCCAGCCACATGGAGGATGGATTCCATGAGGTTCCATTCCTTGAGTCTCAGCTTTCTCCTCTATAAACTGGACGCACGAGAAATCCTATGAAAAGCATAGCTCAGGAGTGTCTGGCATAGAGTTGACTTCCAGAAGATGGGAGAACAAAGACAGCCTTCTAACCTAGTCACAAACCAGGAGAACCCAGTCATCAGTCGTTCATAGTCTCTTCCCTGCCCGAAACCCTTCTAAGGCTCCCCTCTGTCTTCAAAACAAAGATTCACCTCTTTCTCTTGGTCCCAAGGTCCTGCTTGACCTGGTCCCTGATGATTTCACCATCCTTCACCCTCCCACCATCTCCCATGTGGCCTCTACTCTTCTGCCAACTGAGCCACTTCTGGGGCATGCCAGGGCCCTTTGCCTAGAGACAAGTTCTTTATATTGACGTTGCCACCAGCCTGCCCTGCGTTCCTACAGACATGGACACATACCAACCCAGATCAGCCCGAGCAATGAGAGGCTCAAAGAGTGGCTGAGGGTGTGCATGTTGGAGCATGGGTGTTGGGAGTGGAAGGACTATGTTAAGAGACACCTCTGCTTGTGCATGAATGTGATGACAGATGGGTGCAAGGGGCACCACAAGAGACAGGAGGAAAGGGTCGGTTCTGTCTGAGCAGACAGAGGAGGCTTCTATGCAGTGGGTTTCATATGATTTTCTGACTGAAGGTGATATATTAGTTTCCTAGGGCTGCTGTCACAAATCACCATAAACGGGTGGCTTAAAACACAAAATTTATTCTCTTACAGTCTGGAAAGTCAGAAGTCTAAAATCAACCTCACTGGGCTAAAACCAAGGTGTCATTAGGGTTGGCTGCTCTGGAGGTTCCAAGAGAAAATCTATTTCCTTGCCTTTTCCATCTAGTGGCTGCTTTTATTCCTTAACTTGTGGTCCCTTCCTCCATCTTCATAGCACATCACCCGTCTCTCCTTCCGTCCTCACATTACCTTCTCCTGACTCTGTGCCCCCTCCTCACTTACAAGGACCATTGTGATTCTACAGGGCCCACCCAGACAACCCAAGATACTCTCCCCATCCCAAGATCCTTAATCACATCTGCAGAGCCCCTTTTGCCATTTAAAGCAACATACACAGGTTTCAAAGATTAGGACCTGGCTATACTTAAAGGGCATTATTCAACCACCCACAGTGCGTCCCGTGAGTAGTGTCTCAGTCCGCCTATATGTCTGGAGAAGGCAGAGTGGGAAGCACCTGCTGTGGCAGACTTTACTACTGCTCTCCAATATCCGGCTCTCCTCTCCTTCCTGGCACACAGGACACTACACCTCGGGCTCCCCTTGCCATTTATTGGAACCACGTGTCTAGCTTAGGCCAATGGGTTATGAGCAGAAACAACGTGGGTCTCCTTCTGGGTAGAAGTATAGAAAAGCAAACTTGAGATCTGCAGGCTCTCTCTAGAGGACCAGCAAGGTTCCAGATGGTCAAGACTTGGCCAACCTACAGCCCTGAGTGATTTGTGGAGCAGAGCCCAACCGTTCCTTCTCTGCTGATTGTCATGGAACATGTAGTAAGAGCAAAAATAAGCCTTCCTCATAAGCAACTGAGATTCAGGGGGTTGTTACTGCATCAAAACCCTAACATGCTCAGTTAGGTTTAGGCCAGGTGCAGTGGCTCACACCTGTAATACTAGAGCTTTGGGGGGCCAGGGCAAGAAGATAGCTGAGATCAGCAGTTTGACACCAGCCTGGGCAACACAGCAAGGCCCCGTCTCTTAAAAAACATATATATATATATATATATATATATTT
>NW_016806836.1:4029691-4053413 GCF_001698545.2 Rhinopithecus bieti
AGGGGGAGGGGAAGGGGGAGGGGGAGGGGAGGCCAGAGAGGCAACTGGGGATGGAGTGTGCCCTACAGATGGCACTGAGATTACCCCTCCCCAGGGAGAGGAAGCCAGCACTTTTTCCACCGGCCTTATCTGATGCTGTGGTTGGGGAGCCAGCGAGGGCAGGCGTGAGGGCTGCATAGCTCGGCACATCCGAGGAACCTCAGCAGGGCCTCAGAGCAGCTGACATCCGCTTGGCCTGCGGCTTCTTCCTGTGGCTTCTGCAACTCAGGTTGCCCTGATGGCTGCTATTTTTGCTCCTGTTTGGGGTTCTGTGGTGGGCTCCTTGTGCGCATTGTTGAGTCTGCTCTGCTCAGAGCAAATATGAGGGGTTAAACATTCCAAGTGTCTTTGGAAACATTACTATCCAGCAAGTGGGAAAGAGGAGGATGTTTGTTATACATGTCATCTCGTCAATCCTCGTGACCCTCCAAGCTCAGAGAGGCTAGGTGACTTTCCAAGGTCACACAGCCAAATCAAACCACAGTTTGAGGATCCTACTCCAGTCTGTCTAGGTCTGAAGACCCTTAATTTGCAGGGAGGTCTTTGCATTTACTGCCTAAATTAATAGTCCTGTGCTGTCTGGCCTTGCAGCATGTGTGAGAATAAAGGTACATCGTCGTGGGTGATGTCCTCCCAGAGCACCACAGCACTGACGGGGAGGACAATGACTGAAGTGGGCACAGGGAAGGGGACCCTGGCTCAGATAGCGGGTAGACAGCAGGGGAAATCAGAGAAGGCTTCTGGAAAGCCATGGATGTTGTGACCACACCTGCAAGAATAAACAGGAGTCCAAGGGGTAAAAGAAACATTCTGGACAAAGGGGTCTGAAAGCAAAATTAAGAGGCACAATCGCTTGGTCAGTAAGGAAGGGGATTTAGGAGGGAGCAGGACAGTGATTCTGTAGGAGGCAGAAGCTAGCTTGTGGACTGCAAAAAGTGAGGCCAGACAGGTGCCCAGCTCCCCCAGGTGGGTATATTAAAGATACAGAACAGATCCAGCTGATTATAAAAGACACCCAACCACAGGCTTTAAGCAGGGAGGGATGTGCACATCAGGCAGTTCTCAGAGATCCCACTGGCTGCTGTGAGCAGAACAGACTAAGGGGGAAGGGTGGAGGCAGGGAGGCCTGGGAGGAGGCTCCTCCAGTCACCCCGGTGACAGGTAATAGTGAAGCAGGGAGACATCATTGCACTCTGAAGGTATAGCCAGCAGCACGTGCAGGCGGATTAGATGCAGGGAGTAAGGCAGACAGAGGGGTCAAAGATGATCCCACATCTGTGGCCTAAGCCGAGGGGTGGACAGTCATATATACAAAGTGGGCACAAAGTAGAAGGGGAATTTTGAAGTTGGGGGGGCGGTGTGAATCAGGAAAAGGGCCATTGAGAGTAACTGTCCCCTTCCAGATGAGCCCCCTGGGGTGAGGACATGCAAATCAAAGCTGCCTTTCTACGCCAATCCCCCCATGACTAGGGGGCAGCTGCTCCCATGGCCTCAATTCTCTTCACAGCAAGGAAGACCCAGGGAGGTTAAGTGAGCTGCCTCAAGCCTCACAACTAGAAGTCAAGAGAGCAAAGGCTGAAAATCCAGGTCCACCCAATTCCTACTCCAGGCTCAGCTCAACACCCAACAGCAGGAGGTTCCCAAGGCCCTCCCTGGAAAATAGCTCCCCAGGCCCAGGAGAAGCTGGAGAATTCACTCCCCATCTCCCCATCTATGATATTTCAGGCCTCACTTTGCAACTGTCCAGATGTGTGAACATCTGCCAGGCCCCCTGGCTAGACAGAGATGGCAGCTCTTGGGCAGCCCTGGGCCTCCCAGTGGGTGGCACAGAGGCTGCCCCAGTAGGCCCCCAGCTGCCTCCACGGGAAACCCCGCCTCCATGCCCCTGCTTCCAATTTCATTAATTACCGGTTTGTTCATGCACAGTGCAGCAGGGGAGAGTCATCAGGGATGCCGCCGGCCGAGGAAAGGAAATTAATTTCAAACATGAAGCTCATCCTGCTCTGGAGGCTCCCACACACCCGATTTCCAATACAGTGAAAGACCAGGGGTTGAGGCCATCAGCCTGGATTCTTCTTCTGAGGGAATCAGAGGTCCAAAGGGGATGAAGAACTGGCCCAAGATCACACAGCAATTACTAATGGCAGGAAAAGCCCTGCAACTCAGGCCTCCCACTTCTGCACACCTTCATTCTTCCCATAAATACTCAGCAGGTGCCCACTGTGTTTGGGCCCCTGCGTGCCAGCAGACACCCTGGTTTCAGGCAAAGGCTCTCCAGGGCCTCTTCCCTCCCCAGGAGAACATGTTATTTACTGAGCACCAACCATGTGCTTTATATATTTTATCCCACTTAGTCCTCCTAACAATCTGTCATTTTATAGGCAAGGAAACTCTGACTCAGAGAGGTTGCTGAGGTCACACAGCAAGCAAGGAACAGAGCCATGACTTCAAACAAGGTCTTAAACCTGGGTTTAAGCTTCTGTTCTCCAAGCAGGGAGCATGTGTGGGGGTGCAGTTCTCAGCCACTCTCTCCCTTCCAAGACTCCCTTCCTTCCAGTACCCTCCTTCCCAGCCAGGGGCTCTCAGCAAACAGGTCGTCAGGTAGCAATCTGAACGCTGGCTTACTGGCTGGCTGTTTTCCCAGGGCGCCGCCAACACAGTGCTGATGAGTGGTATTCAGTAAGTTGTTCAGGAATTAACACTAAAAGGATCGGTTGGTTCTGTTTCAAAATGGCCAGTCTCTGCCATAAACTCCTCTCCCAGTCAAGAACCCATGGAAGTGACCAGAAACACAAAGAATTCCTATCAGCCAGGGCTGTGAAACAGACGTGGCCCTCCCTTCAAGCTCCCCACATTCCAGAGCCTCTGACTCTAAGCACAAGAAGCGATTTCCCTGGATCATACACACAGATGCACACAAACACATGCCCCTGTGAGTCACGCCCTCCTCCTGAGCTGAGCCGACATCCTAGGTTATTTGTTCATTCATTCATGCCTCATTAATGAGGTCCTTCCACCTACCAGTCTTATGCAATGTGTGAACATGTGCATGTGTGCATACATACACACATGAACACATGTAAATGCTTATATATACACACTATCATGACAACACAAGTAGGCATCAGTGTCCCCATTTTATGGATGAAGAGACTGAGACTTGGAAAGCTCAAGGAACTTGCCCTATGTCACAGATTGTATTTGTGGCCGAGCTGAGATTTGTAAGCAGTGCCTAACCCAGGCCCCAGTTAGCTACGTTCTGTGGCCAGCTGGCTCCTCAGCCTTCCCTTGCAGACCTGGGCCCACTGCCTCCTGCAGGCTTTCAGACCCACAGTGGAGAAGGTGGAAACCATCCCAGGAGGCAGAGAAGCTGGTGTTTCCTGGTCTCTCCCGGTTCACCCAGGAGGTTCCAAATGACAGAAGGCAGACCTGAGCGGGAGGCTTCTGTTGCTGGGACGCACATGCTTGAAGCCAGATTTCACCAATGGCTGTGATAAATCAGAGCTCCAAAAGAGGTCGGGCCTCCTGGTCTGCTGGGTGCAGCGCCATCAACAGCAACAAGCCCCGCCCCCAGCCCAGCCAACTCCCATCACCAAGATAGCCTCCCAGGCACAGCTGGGATGGCCATTCACCTTAGGTTTCTGCATTTGAAATCTCTGCCACCTATTAAGGGCATGTGTGTCCCCTTAAGTTTGACTAGGTCCTTTCTCATTTGTTGCTGTCCTTTCTTCTACAAAAGTATGGTGCGTGGAGATCCCAACTGGTTATTTTTCAATGTCCTTACTTAACAAAAGGAAAAGGTGGCATTCACCACATTTGAGGAGGAATTTTTATTGATTCCCCAAACTCCAAAATCCAGTGGAAGAGGCAGCTCGGGTATTCCTGGTGACGTCCTCAGCTGCTTCTCACCCCTCTTGCCTTCTTGGAAGGCCCCTGTCACTCTTCAGCCCAGGTGTTCTCTGGGCTCCTCCCAAGCCATGGGCCATCCCCATCCCTGCTCCCATTGTTTCCAGTCTGAATCAGCCAGACCCCCAACCCACACCTGGCCAGGCCTACTGTAGGGTGTGCTGAATGAATGAATGAATGCTCCCGAGCAGCCTGGGCACCAAGGCCACAGCCTGACCCTGCTCTCCAGAGGCCAGCCCCAATGGCCTCCAGAATTCCTCTCCAAGAAGGAGCTGCCAACTGCAGGCCTCCTGGCCCCTCTCAAGCATCTTCATACCAAAATGTGACAAGCAGCAGTCCAGGTCCCTGCCTGCTCCCATCCAGACATCACCTGTCTTCAGCCCAGAGGGACGGCCTGACCGCCTCTACTTCACGGGGCGGCGGGCACCCGCTGCTTACCTTCTGCAGAAACACACCTGCAATGCACCAGCGTCTTGCAAGTAGAAGGGGCCCGAGTCTCTTCCACAGAAGCCCAGGCAGCGAGAGAACGCGCCCGCGACAGCCTCTGTGCGAGTCTGCTGCATAATCAGCAGAGAAAGAGGAAAAAATGCCAGAAATAGCAAGCTTTATAAGCCCTCCTGACAACTCTTGGTCCTCTATTGGCTGGAGGCCCAGCACCCCCACCCCCCCCATCCCGTTCGTATAAGGTGAAATGGAAAAACCTGTTATTTAACCTCTTTTATCAAAATCCATCTCCTATTCCAATTTGGGCCCGTGTGTTCAGAGCTCCTGGTGGCGGTCTCCACGCCAGGTCTCGGGGAGCAGCAGGGGAGGCAGCCCCTAAATACAGCGCAGCTCCACGTCACTTGTGGCTTAAGAGCCTTCCCCACTCACACACACTGCCTTGGGAGGGGTGGTGCACTGGAAGAGCCTTCGGAAGGCAAACTGGTGGCACCTGTCAACGTGTGAAACTTGCATGCCCTTTCATTCAGCAATTAGACTTCTGAGCATCCATCCTGCAGAAATACCTGTAGTCAGTGCATGGATGCATGCCCAAGGATGTTGCTTGTTACAGAGAGAATTAGAGACAGCTAAATGTTGAAAGCCAGGGTCTGGCTGAATAAATTGAAATACATCCGATGGAATGAAGAAGGCGTGTAGGTACTGACTTGGAACTGGCTAAGAGAAAAAGTCAAGGACATGGTTCCATTTTTATAAAAACAATAACGGTGTATATATATGTGTTTGAACATGGACTATAAAAGATACCAGGCTGTTAATAGCGGTTACACTAGGGAGGAGGAGATATTTTCAGTTGCTGCTTTTTCTTGCTTGCTTCATTTTTTTTTTCTTTACCACAAGCATGTATTACATTTGTAATTTAAAACAAAAAAATAAGAACTGCCCCCCCGGTTCCTTTCCACTCTTCTGAAGCCATCAGGCCAAAGGCCAAGGTCACCCACCACAAGCCTTGATCGGGCTTGGAATAAAGCTGGCCCAAGGCACTAAGGATTAACCAGCAGTCTCTCATCAGCTTTCACACAAATGCCGTTAAACTAGGGCTCCATGAAGAAGGCAGACTTTGAAATAAGACAGACCTGGGTTCGAATCCTAGCTCTGCCTGCTGGAATGGGCTAACTTCCCTGAGCCTCAGTTTCTTCACCTGTAAAATGGGAATAATAGTACCTATTAAGTGTCATGTACTGTGCCGAGTGATATTAAACTAATTTTAATTTTTTGGACATTTCAGAAGCAGCAAAGGCTGTGAGGAGGCATCACAGAGCTGAGAGGATCCAGACTAAGCAGGAAGAGCTCTGGGGAATCATCCTATTCCTGAACACTTGTAACAATACTAAAGTAAGTGACACAGAGAACGGCCTAGGAACAGCAAATTTCATGTGGCAAAGGGGGCTGGTGCCCAGCATGTCTGCAGGAAAAGGGAGGGGCTGGAAGGGGGATTACAAAAGGCTCCAGAAAGGAAAAGTCTTGCTTCCCTGCCTCTGTACCTTTTTCATGCTGTTCCCTCTTCCTGTAATGCTCTTCCCCTGACCTTCACACAATGGACTGCTTCTCATCCTTCCAGCTCTGCTCAAAGATCTCCTTCCTCCCCACAGAGAGCTCCTCTAATCTCACCTGCACCTGAATCACTTTGTCCATAGCACACTCCTCCAGCCAATGGTTTCTGCTTATGTGTTCGATGGCTTTTGTTTCTGTGTTTATTGTTCTTCTCTAGGCTTGGAGCTTCTTGATGGTCAAGATCGTCTGTCTTGCTCATCTCTGGGTCCTGGCTCCCAGCATGCGGCCTGACACACAGTGGGTGCTCACCAAATAGAAAGTGCACACAACTCATAGATCCAAGGTCCATGGCACTTGTCTCAAGGCAAAAGAGAGGTGCATTTTGCACTGTGATACAAAGATGGATGGAAATTTCAGACATACCAAAGATTTAGAAACACACACACACACAAAGCTGTAAGCGTGCAAGAACAAACTCCATGAATAGTTATATAAGCTTAGGATGAGAAAGAACTTTCTAGGCTCAAATTTGTGTGGACAAGGCTATTTATTGCATCGTTATTTATAAGAAGATGAAAATGACAATAAAGTCCATTGATAGAGGATTGCATAAATAAATCACAGCTGTCCACAGAATGGAATACTATGCAGCCATGAAAATGATGGGCATTTGTTGATGCTGAAAGAAGCCATGTTGCTTGTTCAATGTTAAACTTCTTCATCAGAAACAAGAGATAAGTAAAAGGTATAATTGACTGTCACAGAGAAAACACAAAGGTAAAAATCCTTCAAGTTCCATTTATTTATTCATTCACTTATTTATTCACTCAAAAAACTTTTTATTTATTACCTCTGCCTCCTCCCTACTTCACATAGGTCATAATTCCAGAAGCTGGAGCAATGTGTGAACAGAACACTGCCCCTGTCCTCAAAGGAAGCCCAGCTCTCACACAGAGGTGAGTATGATATAATTGAGACAGTGCTCACGGCTAAAGGTCTCAGAGTGGTCGCCTGGGCGAGGGCTTCATGAAAAAGGTGAGGTTTGGAGAAGGGGCAGAGTTTGAGTACATAGAGAAGGAACGAGGCATTTTAAAAGGCAGAAGCTGGGTGATACCAGACAAGCACAGAAAGCCCCTGCATTCTTCATCAAACGCTTACTGAACCCTACCATCTGTAGGAGAGAGAGTTTATAGGAGCTAAGCCGAGGCCCAGATTCTGGACTGGATTCTGCCAAAAGTACTGGGAGGAGGCATTTGGAGTTGTGATTGTACCATCCACAGGTGTGCAGGAGAGAAAGCATCCTCCCAATCCTGACTTATACATCCCGAGAGCACCAGCCCCACAGAGAAGGCAGGGCTGGGGCAGGTGCACCTGCCTGGCAGGTTGGATAACTGAGGCTTAGCAAGGCAAATCCCAGGGTGTGAGACCGGATTCCAGGTGCAGTGCTCTTGGCATTGCAATAAATCTTCAGGTGGAGGTATTTAATGCGGGTTGGCGGAGGGGAGTCCCATCTCTACGGCCCCTCTGCTCAGCTCCTTCTGGGGTGGAGACAAGAAGGGCCTCTGCACCATGGAGAAACTCAGCATTTTTGTAGTTCTTTTTTAATTTTTCAGATTCTGAGGCAACGTGATGGTTATGGTTCAAAACAAAGAGAGATGACTCAGCTTCCTGTGGAGGAGCTGCAGCCTTTTGGAAATGATCTTTCAGTTTTAATGCTTCTCTCTTCTTATCCACAGAGGCAGCTTGTCCAGGCTACTCATTTTCTTCTTTTCTTTTTTTATTTATGTATTTATTTAATTAATTTATTTATTGAGACAGGGTCTCCCTCTATTGCCCAGGCTGCAGTGCAGTGGCCTGATCATAACTCATTGCAGCCTTAAATTCCTGGGCTCAAGAGATCCTCCTGCTTCGGTCTCCCAAGTAGCTGGGACTACAGGCATGTGCCACCACACCCTGCTAATTTTTGTATTTTTTCTTTTTTTGTAAAAATAGGGTCTCACTATATTGCCCAGGCTGGTCTCTAACTCCTGTCCTGAAGCAATCCTCCTGTCCTGGCCTCCCAAAGTGCTGGGATGACAGGCATGAGACATGTTACTTGTTTCCTTGTTGTTCAGCTGTTCCCAGGGTGAGGGGCAGGGACAATGACCGGGCTCTGTGGCCAGAATGCCTGGGTTTGAATCCTGGCTGTACCCTTAGATCCTGGCCAAACTTAGATCCTCTCTGAGCCTTTGTTTACTAACATTAAGATGGGAATAACAGTTCCCTCCTGGTGGGGTTTTTGTGCAAAGCAGCTGTCATTGATGGAAAGTGCCTGGTGTGGTCCATAACCATCACTGTTAATAGCCAACAGCCGCCATGCTGAGGGTCTACTGTGCTTTGATGATCTCATTTAATCCTCACACCTGCACAAAACAAGTTCCCATTTTACAGATGAGGAAGCTGAGGCTCACAGTAATGAGTTGACTTCCATCTTCTTATTCATGAGGGTCAGTGCACACAGCCCAGGCAAACTCACAATTGAATCATTATAAGCTTTTGTCCTTTGATTTTCACTACAGTAGCAACCAAGCCCATCTCAGCCCCTTGCTGTCTTTATTCACAAAATGGAGACAAACATTCTGAGATTGCTGAGATGTCCCAGCCAAGGTTTACCAAAAACAACTCTGTGAAGGACTCAGGAACCTTCCATCATATCACATCATTCCTTCCTCTGGGGCAAGGAGGAACCCACAGAGAGCTGAGCTCTTCCTGCGCGACATCCCAAGGAGAGGCCAGAAGCGAGTCAGGAAACCCCTTCAAGTCAACAGAAAACACCAAAGCTGAGAGAGGGTGTGAGCTTACGCAAATAAAAAGAACAGGGCTTTAGGCCAGGTACAGTGGCTTGTGCCTGTAATCCCAACACTTTGGGAGACTGAGGTGGGTGGATCACATGAGGTCAGGAGTTCGAGACCAGCCTGGCTAACATGGTGAAACCCCATCTCTACTAAAATACAAAATTAGCCAGGTGTGGTGGCACATACCTGTAATCCCAGCTACTCAGGAGGCTGAGGCAGGAGCAACGCTTGATTCTGGGAGGCAGAAGTTGCAGTGAGCCAAGATGGCACCATTGCACTCCAGCCTGGGCAACAAGAGTGAAATTCCATCTCAAAAAAAAAAAAAAGGAAAACGAACAGGGCTTTAAAATCACCTGTTATCCAAATGGCGACCCTGCACCATGATATTAACACTGGGACTCAAACCTTTGTCCTAGAACCAACTTTTTTTCTTAAACGTAGTGCAGGTGAACATAAGGTAACCCACAGCAGCCCAAACCCAAGCTTCCACGCCCCTTCCCTCACATCACCCTGAAGCATACGCTGACAGAGCAACCTTAATAGTAACTGACTAATTTTAAACCCTGTGATTACCAGGGTTGATTTCCACGGAACCTTCCTTTCGCAGCACCGAGAACCTCTCATGAGCGGTAATTGCCAAGTTCAATTTTAGCTCTGTCATACCCAACCATCAGTGCTAACTAAGGCGGCTGCTTCATCACCAGGTAAGCTGGTAATGAAGTCGGCTTCATAGCTGCATTTCACAATATTGTGATGCCCCCGTCAGCACCTGCTAAGTGCTGAGAAGCTGCAAGCTTCCATTAAACAAATCTCACCCAAGGGAAGTGACTAAAGCCGTTTTGCGCTTCTAAGGTGCCCTGTCTACATCCTCAGGCCCACTGGGATTTTGTGTTTGCTTAATCCCATGTGCCTCCTCTCTGCAAAGCACTGACCACCAACGCGCCACACCACACCCCTAGGGTGCCCTGATCGCTGCCTCATCCTCTGCAGTCACCTCTCATTCCCGCTCCATCCCTGCAACTCTGGCTCAGCCTCTCACCCTTCTGGCCCGGATCCCCATAGCAGCCTTTTTTTAGCTCACCCTCCCCCATTTATTTTCCAGGCCAATCAGCAGAGTTTTCTTAGGAAAAAAAAAAGTTGCCAGGTGCGATTGCTCACACCTGTAATCCCAGCAATTTGAGAGGCCGAGATGGGAGGATTGCTTGAGGTCAGGAATTCAAGACCCATCTCTGAAAAACAGACCAAAAAAACTATCTGGGCATGGTGACGCATGCCTGTAATCCCACCTTCTCAGGAGCCTCATGCAATAGGATCACTTGAGCCCAGGAGTTCAAGGCTGCAGTGAACTATAATCACGCCACTACAATTCAGTCTGGGTGACAGAGCAGGACACCATCTCTTCACAAAAAAAGTGACGTCCCACCATTTAAAATCCTTCAACGGCCCCCACTGCCCTCAAGGTAGAAAGTCTTTACATTGTGTTTTCTTTCTTTCTTTCTTTTTTTTTTTGAGACAGAGTCTCGCTCTGTCGCCCAGGCTGGAGTGCAGTGGCGCCATCTCGGCTCACTGCAAGCTCTGCCTCCCGGGTTCACACCATTCTCCTGCCTCAGTTTTCTTTTAAGGTTCTTGACTGAGCTCTGCACCAAGCTCCTAGACCCAAGGCCCCATCCCTCAGTCACACTGTCCCAGGGACTTGTCTGCAGTACCCCAAGCCCCATACACCCCTGCACTGCACCATCCAGGTGAACAAGTGCCACGACTTCATTTTCCGTAAGGAAAAATGTCTCATACAGTGCATGACTCCCTGCCCCTTAACTATAGAAGGAAACCTCTGCAGCATATCGGAGCATATCCCTGTGGTCACTCAGTAGCAGCACCGACTGAATCACATAAGCACCCCATAAGACACTCTTGGGGTGTTTAGTAAGCATGTACTCTGTGCCAGGCACTGGTACTTTCTGTCACCTCTTTAATCCTTAGGCAATCTAGCAAAACGAAATGAGTTGTTTTTCTTTTCAGGTGTGCCAACAGGCTCAGAGACGTTAAGGAAGCTCTTGAAGTCACACAGCTTCTACGCTGCAAGGTCGGTTTAAACTCATGTCTGACTATACGAACGGTCTCACCAAATGAACCCTCGCTCATCTTCCAGCCCCACCACATGTATTCATTTGTGGGACTTACACACAATGCCACATTCCAGCCGCATTTTGTTAAAATGCCTCACTAGTCTTGGCATCCGTCCTCCTCTTAATCAGTTTCCATCCTCTACACATATACACCCTCCCCCGGCTGGGTTCCGGCAACAGAACTGTACTCTGAGTGCAGCAGAGAGTGCTTGGGCCGACTTTGTGCTAACTTCAGCTTTTGCCCAGAAATTGGCAGAAGCTAGACCAAGGTTTTATCCTTTCTACTTACTCAACTCCTCCAGTTCCAATATGATGAAATCTCTGTGCAAGCCTTACCACAAATTAAGTAGATGCAATTATTATCCCCATTTTACAGAGGAGGAAACTGAGGCACAGAGAGGTTAAGTAACTTACTAGATGTGCACAGCTAGTAACTGTCACAGAGAGAATTGGAACTAAGGTCCTAGGACCTAACACACATGCCCACCACCAATATGCTACGCTGTCCCTGAGGCACTCACTAATCACCTCATTTTACAGATAAGGACACTGGGGCTCCAAGAGACAAGGGGGTTACCCAAGCTGGGGCTTTGCCATCCTGTCTGGATGGCTATAGACGCAGGTGAAGCCAGCAACTCCAGGAAGCTCCACCCTCAACTCCCAGCTGAGGCAAGACCATGCTTCTAGAAGCGAGGGCACCTGTCCACTCCTGCCAGAGCTGCACAAGGAGGCCATAAGGCAGAACACTAGGGCTGGAAAAACTCCCTGGCCTTCACAGCTGCCTCAGATGCCCCCCCACCATGCCTGGACCCATTGTGCTGGGGGCAGGCATCACAGACCAGTCATCCCCTCAATGCAGGGAGCGACCAATGCTCTTTGCCTGCCATGTGGTGGCTGGGCCTCCACTTCAGCTAAAGCCAGTGTGGAAATAAGTCCTGGGGCATGAAGATGCAGGTTCGAATCCCAGCTCTGTCAAATACTAGCTGTGAACCCCGGGTAAAGAACTGAAGCCCTCTGTAAAGTGGGGTGTTAATGCCACCACCTCGCTGGCTATCTGAAGACTGAAGGAGCTCACAGGCTCAGCACCCTCCCTCTCAGAGTAGATTTGCTGCCATTTCAGTGCTCACCTCCAGCAGCATCCTCATAACTCCTAGTGCACCCATCAGGACATGGGGCGGGAGCCAGGACTGCTTCAACTTATCTCATTTGAGACATGCTTTCCGGGACAAGCATTTTATTATTAAGTAATAGTAAAATCTGAGGTTGAACGGAAACCCAAAGTCAGGACTGAACTTCTCAGTCCTACCTCAGGCAGGACGGGAGGGCTAAGGGGTCCCGGTGGGTCATCCCACAGCAGGTGGAGTTGTGAGTGGGGCCTGCATCTGTGCCAGGCCCTTCTCCTGGCCGTCACTGGGACAGGCTGCCAGTCCACGTGACATATCCTGGTTGCCACGGTTTCTGTTTATTCCTGGGAAGAAAGTTCCATTGACATGGGTCCTGTAAGAGGAGAGTTTGCTTCACTCCCCCGCACAGTCACTGGGGTCCCCGCACTGTCCACAAGCAGTAGACTGAAGGTGCTGACATTCACAGCCCTCAAAGCTCCCTCTTCACTTAACTGAGGGAGGGGGAAGCTGGCCCTATTTCCAGATGAGAAAACTGAGGCTCAGGACTGGGCAGCTACTTGCACGGTTTCATGGAGACATTGGCGAGAAGCAGGAACCCACACTCCTGACTCCTCCCATTTTTCCAACCTGTGCTGCTTCATTAATGATCATTATTCTGGCACCCAGTGATGCTGGGCCTTTTCCAAAACCACAGCCCCTGATCTGCCTTGAGAGAAGCTGTTGAAGGCTCCAGGAACATCAACGGCTGCTTATGCGACTGGGCAGGCAGCTCCCCAGAGTGACTCGATGCTCCGGTTGCCCCCAGGATGGCCCTCCCAGCCTTGCATATGGACATAGAGGCTGGCTTAGGGTTGGAGACCTGGGGTGTGGCTGGGGAGGGTCCCCAAGTCATTCCTCTGTGCACCCTCCCTACGGGCCTCCCCAACATCTGATCACCTCATTCTCAATCCACGGTTCAAAGACTACCAGCCAGCAGGACTGAGTCCAAACCCCCTCACTTCCCTCACACACCAGTCCTCCCAAATCCTCCGCAACTGACCCCTTCCTTGCTTCATCCTCCCCCTTCCTCAGGCTGAACCCTGTCCCCACAACACCCTTCCCAACGCTCCAGTCTCTCCTGGGTCTCCTCTCCCAGTCCACAAAACCCAGGAGCTGCCCGTGGGAAGGCATCAGCTACCTCACTCCTGAGACTGCACCGCACGGGAATGCTCAGGGGACCTCTGCAAACCAGAATTTCCTTTCTCAGCCCAAGGTTGCCAACACTTAAAAGAAACTGGCGGCCGGGCGCGGTGGCTCAAGCCTGTAATCCCAGCACTTTGGGAGGCCGAGACAGGCGGATCACGAGGTCAGGAGATCGAGACCATCCTGGCGAACACGGTGAAACCCCGTCTCTACTAAAAAATACAAAAAACTAGCCGGGCAAGGTGGCGGGCACCTGTAGTCCCAGCTACTCGGGAGGCTGAGGCAGGAGAATGGCGTAAACCCGGGAGGCGGAGCTTGCAGTGAGCTGAGATCCGGCCACTACACTCCAGCCCGGGCGACAGAGCGAGACTCCATCTCAAAAAAAAAAAAAAAAGAAAGAAAGAAAGAAAGAAGAAACTGGCACTTTCTTAGGGTGGTCAAGTGTGCTGGCCTCCTCCTTCCACAGGGCGTTTGCACGTGCTCTTCCCTGTCTGGAATGCTTCCCCCGTGCCCATCATCTAGCAACTCCTAGTCTTCCCACAGTCCCCGAAATGCTCTCCGTTGCCTGGTCTCCCGGCCCAGTGTGGGTCTCCTTCATCACACCTGTTCTGCTTTCGTTATGTGTCATCATGTGATTATTCACTGGCTAGACTAGAGGCCACATGCCCACTGCACGAGGCCTGTCTTGTTCACCCCAGAGTCCCTGCCACAGTGCCTGGCACACAGCAGGGGCTCGAAGAATGTCTGCTTTCTGAAGAGTGGGAGCAGCTGTGTAGATTACAAAGATGACCACTAATCATAATCATAGCTTCCTGTCCTGCATGCATGCCCTCGGCACTGTGAGGTTGCCACTCCTCTTATCGTTCTCTCTTTATGCTTTGAATGTGGGCTTGGCCATACGCTTGTATTTGACAAATGGGACAACAGCAAATGTGACATAAGCAGAGGCTTGAAAAGCACCAGGACACTGGGGTTTGCTCTTTCTTGCTGCACCAAGGAGCCTGGAAGCCTCAGGTACACATGCCCGAGCTAGCCTGCTGGAGGACAGGAGATCACGCACGGAGCTGAGCCAACAACCAGCCAGCCCCCAGCCAGCAGCGTGCAAACTGCCAGCCATGCGAGGGAGGCTGTCCCAGATCACCCAACTCCCAGGCCACTGGCCAACAGACCACGATGCAGGGAGAGCCTGTAGGGACAACCAGCCTAGCCAGGAAGCCTTGCAGCCAACCCACAGAATCATGAGCTTGATGAAATGGTTGTTGTTTTAAGCCATTAATTCTGGTGGCTTACTGCACAGCAATACACAACCCATACAGGACCTAATAGAAGAGGATTTGCCCTGATACGCTCACAGCCAAAGAACATGTGTCTGGTCTACTCAACATCAAGTTGAAAACAACAAAGCCTCTTGGGGGCTGGGAAGCAGCTGGGATCAGGGAAGTTCAGACCCTGAGTTTGAGCCTGCTGGCCTATGACATTGGCGTGAGCTGGGACAAGGTGGGCACTCACCTCTGTTGGTAGGTCTGCCTGTCTCCACCAGCGGGAATGACATACGCCATGCCAAGCCTTCTCAGGTCAATGGTCTGAGTCTAAATGAGGACCACATGAAAGGGTCTCCAAAAGGAAGCTAAAGACCCCTGTGCATGCAAGAATATGTGGTGCAGAATAAAGAGCATGACTTCAGAGCTAGACGGATTCAGGTTCATGATCCATTCTGCTTCTTATTTTATTGTATTTTATTTTATTTATTTTTTTTGAGATGGAGTTTCACTCCTGTTACCCAGGCTGGAGTGAAATGGTGCAATCTTGGCTCACTGCAACCTCTACCTCCCGGGTTCAAGCAATTCCCCTGTCTCACTCTCCCAAGTAGCTGGGATTATAGGCATGCGCCTCCATGCCCATCTAATTTTTTGTGTTTTTAGTAGAGACGGGGTTTCACCATGTTGGTCAGGCTGGTCCTGAACCCCTGACCTCAGGTGATCCACCCGCCTCGGCCCCCCAAAGTGCTGGGATTACAGGCATGAGCCACCGCACCCGGAGTTTCACTCTTATTGCCCAGGCTGGAGTACAGTGGTACAATCTTGGTTCACTGCAACCTCCGCCTCCTGGGTTCAAGCGATTATCCTGCCTCAGCCTCTTGAATAGCTAGGATTACAGGCGCTCGCCACCACACCCAGCTAATTTTTTGTATTTTTGTATTTTTAGTAGAGACGGGGTTTCACCATGTTGGCCAGGCAGGTCTCGAACTCCTGACCTCAGATGATTCATCCGCCTCAGCCTCCCAAAGTGCTGGGATTACAGGCAGATCCACTCTGCTTCTTACAGGCTGTGTGACCTTGGGCAAGTTTCTCTGAGCTTCAGGTATCCCATTTGTGGCATGGTAATAGTAATACATAACTTGCAGGGCTATCGTAGGGGTTAAATAAGATAGTATACAAAAGACACCTAGCACAATGCTTGGCACATAGTTAAGTATTCAATAAATAGTAGTTCCTCCTCGTCCCCACCCCCACTCTGCTGGTACCTTTCATTCAACCATCTTATCCCCACATCACCGCTTAGCACTAACAGTTTCCATGTTTGATATCAGCATCTCGTGCCAGGTTCCAAGCTGTGACTGTAGCTTATATAACATCCTATGCAAGAAAGGCTTACAGGGAAGATGACGGAGAAAGAGTTGGATGTTCCCAGCTTTGACTGGGAGAGAAAACTCAGGCCACAGAGGTGGAGAACAGAGCGAAGAAGACTGAAGATAATTCAGAACCGAATCCTCCCCGCAAGGTCCTGACGCACCCAAGCTCAGTCTGTCTTCATCTGGGATAATGAGTTGTGCTCCTTCCTCCATTCACCCCCAAGGCACCAGTGCACAGAATGGGGCTGGCTGCATGGGAAGGGGAGAGAAAGAAGGCTCACCACAGCGGCCAGACACCCAGCTGTCACCAAGATTCCCGGACAGAGCATGACTCCAGGGATGCTGCTGGCAGCTTGGCCTGGCCTCTGCCCCACAAAACACTTACAGCAAAAATAGATTACCTTTGCCTGGAGTAGCCCAAATGTCCAAAAAATGATCTATAGAAAGGGTGCAGGATGGACTCCAGCCACCCCAACACACACACACACACACACACACACACACACACACACGAAGCCTGAATCCAGGGAGGGCAAACAATGTGGAGAAGCTGGCTCAGAGTTGGGTTGGGAAGGGGGTCCCAGGGCAGAGGGTATGACACTGCACCATTGCGCCTGCCCCAAAGCCCTCCATGGCTCCCCAGTACAGAATCCAAATCCCAGAGCCTGGCACTGAGTGTCCTCCTAGCCCCTCTGTACGAGCTTCTGCCTATCCGGGCAGGTCTGCAGTAATTTCCAAGGCCGCCAGTTCCCCTTCCCTTTCCACACACCCTCTCCCTAGGTGGTGTGGTCCCTTAGGAAGAGAAAGTATGTTCCTGGCAAGCAGGTTTGGGTTCCAATCCCACTGTGACCCCAGCCCAGTGCCCTTACCTCTCGAACCTCAGCTCCTTACCTGCACAGTGGAGGTGGCTTTCTAAATAGGATTGTTGTGAGTATTAAATAAATAATGTAAGTGAAATACGCATCCTATGATGGATACTAAATAAATGCCTCTGCCCTTCCCCATTCCTCTATGTTCTCCTCCTACTCTTGGAGGTCTCGCCTAAAGGTTCCCTCTGCCAGGAAGTCCTCCCTGAACACTGCAGGCCTCAGGGGTACTCTCTCTCTCTCTCTACCCCACCTTGACCTTGGGCTCTGAAATAAGGGCTGCCTCTTCCTGTGCAAACCCTCCCCCAATCCCCACCCTCAGCCTCCATCACATCCTGAGGACCAGGACAAAGGACCAACCACAACCATCACCTTGTGAGCCTGCAGCACATGCAGCTCCCAGAAAGGAGAAGCAGCCACCCCAGGGGACACAGCAGAGTCCACACTGGAGCCCAAGTCCTGCCTCCCAGTCCACCCTCCTCAAGGCCATCCTCAGGCGAAGATACTGTGACCAGATGACCACGAGTTCCACCCAGAACCCCTCTTTCAGGCTGTGTACCCACTCCCCAGGGGCTGAGTGCTGATGCCCACAGCTGCCCACAGCTGCTCCCTCTGGAGAAACACCTGCTGGGAGATGGCACAGGAGGCATGACACCTCTCCCTCTCCTGAGCAGCCCATGGCCAATGACTAATTGATATGTAGGGTGCAGAGGCACCACCCCAGCCTCCAGATAGGATGCACTTCCTGGTAACATTCCTGCTTCAGGGCCTGCTCCCTTTCTCCTGTGAGCACTCCCCACCGAACTTCTCGCACAAGAATCCTTGCCTCAGGCTCTGCTTCTAGAATCTCAGCCTACCACAAATGCCTTGATTCTCAAATCATAGCCCTCTGACCAGCATCATCTAGGCCTTGTTTAAAATGCCAGATCTCTGGACCTGCCCCAGATCTATGGAATCAGAATCTGCGTTCTCACAAGACCCTCATGTGATTCAGGTGCTCTTCCGTTTCAGATGTGCTGGTTTGAGGTAGGCAGTCACCAGCCCTCTGTGGGGATTAGCCAACTAACCTGGGTATTAACCAAACCCACTCCTCTCTCATGATAATCGTATTGCTAATATGCATGTTATCTGCTACAGTCTGAATGCTGTGTCCCCCCCAAAATTCACATGTTGAAATCCTGATGGTATCGCAGAGCCCTCCTGATGAGGATCAGTGCCCTTATAAACGAGAGCCCAGAGAGCTAGCTGGCCCCCTCCACCATGTGAGGCCGGAGTGAAACAAGGGCTGTCTATGAGGAAGTGTGCCATCATCAGACACCAGACTTGCCATGCCTTGATCTTGGACTTCCCAGCCTCCAGAACTGTGAGAAATAATAAATACCACTCAATCTCTGGTATTCTGTTACCTGAGCCCCAGTGAGCTAAGACATTATCCAAACTTGACCATCAACTACAGAAATGAGCCAGGTAATGGAGACATTCACCACCTGACCACCACCTGTGGGGGTCAACATGGTCCCCTTTGCTCCAGGTGAGTGTGATCCCCAACATTACCCAGGTGGAAGCTTCTCACCCTTCCAGTTTGAGCTCTAACCTCTAGTGACCATACTTGATCACTAGAATTCTGTTTCTCTTTGGTGCCTCAGGGTCTGCATTAGTCAATTACAGCCCTTGCCTCTACTTCCTTCTTGAAGGGACTTTGCCCCGGCCACCAGACAGCTAGGAAAGGTTCCCCAAAAGCACTCCCGGGGAAGGTGTCAGAAAGAGAGGTGGATGAGATTTGTCCAGGCCCCTGGAGGATACGTGGAGGGGAGCAAGGCCCACTGATGTCTCTGCTTAGAGGAAGAAGCTGCTGACCTGCCCTCAGTCAGAAATGGCAGGGAAGGCATCAACCCCTCTCCAACCCCTTGTCTTTAGCCCACCCCAGGGTGTGAGCCCCCAATCCTGGTGTGAGCCCCTCAAAGCCCCTCTGAGGGGATGTCCATGACCTTTGCAAAACTAAATGCAATAACCAAGTCCTATGTGCAGAGAAGACCCCAGAGTCAGCCCCAAAGGCTGCAATAATCCAGGCATGTGTTTGGACAGGAGGCACCCTGCAAAGCTCCGTCAACTCTGCCTGTTGCCTGAGGAGGGAAGCGGTTCACCTTTTGCTAATCGTCCTAATTCATTTTTTATTACTAACTTTCCTGTTTTTTATTTGCTGTCTGATTGAAGATATTACCAAAGGCATTTAAACAGCATCAGACCGTACCACAATGGCAAACATAACTCTTTTTATTGAAATCTGCATTAATATACATATAAGTCCCCAATCACAAAGACCTCAGGGTCCACATGCTAGACCTAAATGAAGGCAGATTTGGCAGGAGGTATATACACAGTGGAAGGGTTTTCAAAAGGTAATAAGCTGCGCCAGGAGAGCAGGATAAAATGGGCACTTTCTCGTGCTTCTGGGGAGTGGGGGTGACCCTTTCGGAAAATGACAGGTCAGCATGAATCAGGTGCCATAAAAATGCTCACTCTTTTTTGACCCAGAAATTTTACTTCCTGAGTCTTCTTTGATACTCCACTCTCCACCATACCCCAGATCCAACTCATCCCCAAACTGCATACATCTTCCCTCCTGTTACCTCCCACACCCTTCTCTTCATTTCCACTCCATCACCACAGTCCAAGCCAGAGTGGACCAACAGAACTTTCTGCAGGGATGGAAATGTCTGTATCTGCACGGCCCAATAGGGGCTAAAACACCCATATGTGGCTAGCGAGTACTCCAAATATAGCTAGTGTGAATGAACTAAATTTTGTTTTATTTTCCCATATTTTAAATGAAAAGAGCCACACGTGGCTACTGGCTACCTTATTGGATAGCGTGGCTGCAAGCCATCATCAATTCTCCCTTGAACCACAGGCACCACCTCCCAACTATTCTCCTGCCTCCACTCTTGCCCCATCCCATATTTCCCCCCCAACAGAACTACTACAAAGATTCTTCTAAAATGCAGCACACCTCCATGACTCCCACTGCTCTTAAGTCAAAGTCCAAGCGCCCAGACATGGCCTCCGAAGCCCATGTCTCCTGGCGACCCTGGGCAGCCCAGCCCCAGGGAGCCCACAGTGTCACAGATGCTAGATGGGAAGGGCAGTGGCACAGGGAAGGACAGCAGTGAAGGCCTCCAGGAGGGGGTGGGACTTGAGCAGAAATTTCACAGACGTGTGTGTTTAGCCAGGTGTGGTGGCACATGCCTGTAGTCCCAGCTACTTGGGAGGCCGAGGTGGGAGGATCACTTGAGCCCAGGAGTTGGAGACCAGCCTGGGCAACATGGTGAAACCCCTCATCAAAAAATTTAAAAATTAGTCAGGTGTAGTGGCCCGTGCCTGTAGTCCCAGCTGCTCAGTAGGCTGAGGCAGGAAGATTGCTTCAGCCCAGGAGGTTGAGGCTGCAATGAGCCATGTTTGTACCACTGCACTCCAGCCTGGGCAATAGAGCAAGCCTCTGTATTTTAAAGAAAAAAAAAAAAAAAAAAAAAAAAGATGTGTGTGTAGGAGTTTGCCTGGTGGGAAACACTAAAACCAGAGGCCTGGCAGTCAGAGCCGCTCTGAAGTCTCCACCCATGAGCAAACAACAGAGATCCCCACACTTGCAAAGCTGATATGCTAGTGAATGGGATAGAGGAGGAAGGAGAGAAGGACATAAACAATAAACATCAGGGATAGGTAGAAAGAAAGCGATGGGTAAGGGGCTTCCAGTGGACCATGGCAGGGCAGTGCAGTTTGCAAACCTTGAGTATTAAGAAGGCAAAGTGTCAAACACTGCCCTTGAATCTGCACCGTGAGATCATAACAGGTGACTCCCCTCATTTCCTAAACTTTTTGGCAGGTAACAGTGTTCATAATTTATAGTTTAATTTTTTTTTTAAGAGGAATGATAATTTTAGGAGAGAAGCCACCCAAAAGTCCTGCTTGCTCAACAGAAACATCCCCAAAGGCTGGAGATAGATTTTATTATCTCCGAAGGCCAGGCCAACTGTGCCCCAGATACCCCAGCCCAAGCAACTGGGAGTGACGCCTCCCTCCTGACAAAGGCAAGGTCATCATTCCCAGGGAGATGGGAAGGGAACAAAATGGGCTGCATCTGCCAGCCCTTGCCCCAAAAGGTCAAGCATTGATTAAAAGCCATGAAGACAAGGATTTCAAACATCATCTCTCTTGAATTATATCTCAACTTTCCTCCTTGGGCTCAGCTGAAGATGGTCCTGGCATGTTTCTACAATAAGAATTCTAAAATTCGCATGGATTGACACCCGCAGGCCCCAAACACTGTGTCCCTCACATATATGTGTTTAATCCTCCTGGCAACAACATATAAACAGGGTAAGTGAGGCCTAGAGAGGGTGAGTGGATTCTTCTTAGAAACACTGCCTGGGCTATGTTACGGTGGTCATCTCTGAAAAATATAACCTGCCTCATTCACTTGTTCAATCTTTCAACCACTTTTTACTGAGCACCTACTATAGATCAGACACCATGGGGATGCAATGGTAAACAAAATAAGCATGAGCCTATTGCTTCTTAAAGTTTATTATACTGAAGGGGGAGCAACCAAGTAATTTCACAGATATATGATGCCACGAAGAAAAATACTCAGAGGCAGCCGGGCGCGGTGGCTCACGCCTGTCATCCCAGCACTTTGGGAGGCCGAGGCGGGTGGATCACGAGGTCAGGAAATTGAGACCATCCTGGCCAAAATGGTGAAACACCATCTCTACTAAAAATATAAAAATTAGCCGGGCATGGTGGTGTGTGCCTGTAATCCCAGCTACTCGGGAGGCTGAGGCAGGAGAATCGCTTGAACCTGGGAGGTAGAGGTTGCAGTGAGCTGAGATCACACCACTGCACTCCAACCTGGGTGACAGAGCGAGACTCCATCTCAAAAAAATAAATAAATTAATTAAAAATTAAAAAATAAAAATGCTCAGAGGCTATGGCAGAGAAAAAGCGAGATAACCGCACAGATGAGCAAGTCAGACTCTGGGAAGATGAGGATGAAGCTGAGGCTGGGCCGGAGCCAAACATGTGAAGAATGAGGGCAAGAACGTTCCAGGCAAAGGGAACAGCATGTGCCAAGCCCCCAAGTGCAAAAGAACATGGCGGGTCTGAGAAACAGCAAGAAGGCCAGGTGACTGGAATGGAGTCATTGAGGGGGTGACTGGAATGGAGTCATTGAGGGGGTGACTGGAATGGAGTCATTGAGGGGGTGACTGGAATGGAGTCATTGAGGGGGTGACTGGAATGGAGTCATTGAGGGGTGACTGGAATGGAGTCATTGGAGGGGGACTGACTGACTTTGCTCATCACCATGTTCCCAGCATGAAGCCTGGTCCTAGAACAGAGGCAGGAAACGCAGACAGGGGCGAGCTTACGTGAGGACTTATGGGCCAAAGAAGGAGTTGGATGTTATCTACTCACCAGGGTAAGGCATTGGAAGGCTTTAAGCAGAAACCTAAGAAGATATGATTTAGGTTTGTCAGAGTTCATCAAGCTGCAACAGAAAGCCATTGAGCAGCTTTATGGGTTCCTCCACGCCTTTTTTAATTTTTTATTTTTTGAGACAGGGTCTCACTCTGTCACCCAGATTGGAGTGCAGTGGCATGATCTCAGCTCACTGCAACCTCTGCCTCCAGGGTTCAAGTGATTCTCCTGCCTCAGCCTCCCAAGTAGCTGAGATTACAGGCGCGAGCCACCATGCCCGGCTATTTTTTTTTTTCCATATTTTTAGTAGAGACGGGGTTTCACCATGTTGGCCAGGCTGGTCGCAAACTCCTGACCTAGAATGATCCATCCGCCTCTGCCTCCCAAAGTGCTGGGATTACAGGCGTGAGCCACCATGCCCGGCCCCATTCAGCAGGTTTTTATAGAGAAGGGACAGGATCCAATATGCATCATGAAGACATCAATGGTGGCCACCATGGCTCCTCAGCTCATCCTGACCTTTGGTCACTGGATACTAAATGTCTCCAAACTCCATGGAAAGCTAAGTTTCCCCCGCTGGCATGTGGGAGGTGGCCACCTTTCGGCAAAGCAAGACAAAGCAGCAAATGACAGGGCGTGTTGACAGAGCGTTAGACAGAAGCATGGCCATAGGCAGATGAAAAATTGTCCCACCTCAACAGGCCGTGACTTGCTGTTAGCATCAAGCCATTAAGAAAACACAATGATGTGCTTCGCTGATCCTGAAGGACATAATCCAGGTCGGCACGCAGACATTTAGTACTCCGTCCAAAGGAGCAGTAAAGCAACCAACACGAGAGCAGCTGGAGGAAACCTGCACTGTGCAAGTGGGCGGCCAGGCCCTTCAGTGCTTTTTATTCCTTCTCTCATTTAAAATCAAAGCCTGGCTCTTAGGCATCTGTAGACAGATTTGGAAAGGGAATTGAAGCTAACTACACCAGGTGCTTAAACATACATCATTACCTCATTTAATTTCATAAACAAGTAAGCATTGCTCATCACATTTTGTGAGAAAACTGAAATCAGAGATAATAAATAGCTTTCCAAATGCCCCTGGCTCCCTTCTTCAGCCTCACCTCTTGACACTCTCAGCCCCTTCTATGCCTTTGCATATGCCGTTCCTTCTACCTGGAATGCTTTTCTCTACCTTCTTCACTTGGCCAAGTTCTACTCACCTTCAAGCACAGGCAAGTGTCCCTTCCTCTGATAAGCCTTCCCTGACTGTCCCCAGCCTAGCCTGGGGTCCCACACTCTCCTGTGCGGCTTCAACATAATGCTTACCACAAACATTTGAAATTGTTTATTTCTGTCTCTCTAATAAGATCATGCTTCTCAAGGACAAGGACCATGTCTTTATCACCTGTTCCTGCCTGGCACCTACCACAAAGCCTTGCATACAGCAGGCAGTGCATGCTCTTTGGATGGCTGTATAAAGGAGGGAGAGAGGGAAGGAAGGAAGGAAGGAAGGAAGGAAGGAAGGAAGGAAGGAAGGAAGGAAGGAAGGAAG
>NW_016806836.1:4054899-4067575 GCF_001698545.2 Rhinopithecus bieti
GGGAGGAAAGGAAGGAAGGAAGGAAAGAAAAAATTTAACTCTTCATAGGTGGCAAAGCCAAGATTTGATCCCAGGCCAGTATGTCCAAAGCATATCTCCCGGCGTGTGTGTGTGTGGGTGTGTGTGTGGGTGTGTGTGTGTTATATAGATCAATCAGAAAATGTACACAGTGTGGAATATATTTAGGACTCCATTCGTCCTTCCAAAAGAGATGCCAAAAATACCAGCCCACAGGGGAAAAAAGGAGGATGATGAATACGGGGGAAAGAAAGGGTTAACCAAACCCTTTTCCTTGTTGCAAGATAATTTCACCTTTGTTAATTGCAGAGCATAACTTCCCTGGAAACCTGATGAAGGTGGGATGTTAACTATGTTACCAGGCAACTCTGCTTACAGTAAAAATGACCCCTGATTGGTAAGTTGCATTTGAACTGGGAGGAACTATAAATAAGTTATAAATATCTGAAAAAGAAGCCATACTTTGGGGTTTCCTAGATGCAGTGACATTTGTACCTGACATGCCCCTGGGTCCTTGAAGCTAAGCCTAGGGAACTGTTACAATGGATATGGCTGCTGGGAGAATAAGGCTTCTAAGCCAGGGTGGCTCCCACAGCCACCCATTGCGTATCTCATCCCTTTGCACTTGAACTAGATCCTGGGAGGGAGGGGCAACAAAGAGAATAGCTCCTGGCCACCTTGGTGGACCACTGCAGAGACTGTTGCAAGAATTACTAGTGCAGAAGAGAACAGCTCACGTGCCTTGCTGGCAGGCTGTGTCAGGCTGTGTCCCAAATCTTTCGAGGACACTGGTGCCAAGTGTCCCCTGTGTTCATCTTGTGAGTCTGAATGTTTCATTGGTCCTTAAAAACTCCCTGTGGGAATTGCAGTGAGAAAGAAGGGAACTGATACAGGAGAGAAAAGAGACAGTCCCAATGGGAACAAGCGCTACACTGATCCTGAACTGAAAAGCTCCTTAGACTGTATAATTTATAAAGGCACTAAAACCTAGTATAGGGTCTATGCTCACTGTTCTACAGAGGGCCCAGTTGACCTAAACAGTGCTTGGAGGAAGAAATGAGGGAGGGGAAGACTTACTTGCTCTCCCATAGACCTATAACCACCAACCTGAGATGCAAATGTGATTATGTGAAGAAACCATGACTCAGAGAGGCTAAGTGACAGGTCCAAAGTTATACAGCTTATAAGTGTCAGGATATGAACCCAGGCACTTCCATCAAACTCAAAGGCACATCTGGATCCAACATCTGGGTTTGCATAAAAATGAGCCTCCATCTCAGGTGGACATAGAGAACACAGAAAGCATGAGAGTGGGGGTGGGAGACCTTCCTAAATAATGTAAACAGGAAATAAATTTGCAGAATAAATGAGACATAAAGAGCCCAGGGTCCATCTTCCACATCATAAAGTTCAGTTCAAGTCAAAACACAGCACGATGGAACAATAAAATGTATGCATGGGATTGACCCTGGGTTATACTACTGAGTCGATTCATTTCCAACAAGTTTCTAAATCATTCCTGCAAATTAGGCCCAGCTTCGACATAAGCACATTTTAATTAGCTGTGATGTAAAGGCGCTCTAAGACACGGGACTAGCGATCCACTCTTCCAGCCCTACAGCAGGAGGAAGTGAGCTCCCCCTGGCACCCTGACAGCTGGAGAGCAAGCTCGGGCCAAATTTCAGCTCTGCCTAACAACCTTCTCTGCCGCCCTTCTGTTACTTGATTCATCCGGACCTCAGTCTTCTCACCTAAAAAATGGGGACAAATGTGCCCAGCATAGTTCTTAGGAAGACTTAAGGCACATAAGAAAACAAGAAAAGGCTGGGATCAGAAACATTACGAGATTGCTAGAAACTAAGAAGTCAAAGAAACAGACTGACAACGAAGCCTGTGAGTACTAAGAAACCGGCACACAACACTTAACTGAACCCCAGAACATTCCCAGAGAGAGGAAGCCTGCGCTGGGACCCCTGTGTCTGTCCAAAGCCCTAGGAGAAGCTGTTTGTTGGTTTTGCCCCCAGGCTAATGCCAAGGAGAAGAATTCTCTAATTGAAATGAGAAATCTCCCTGGGAGACTCCCTCCTGTGGGTGGGCCAGTGCCCACCAGTGCCCTGGGGGTAACTGCTGGCTTACCTGAGGGACAAAGAGGCCCACAAGGACATCGTAGGCTCATCCCACACTGCAATAGAGTCTGCACTCACACAGCACATCCAGGGCGTTTCTACTCAGCATCCACACTGCTCACCCACGCAGTCATGGCTTCCACCCGTGCTGAGGAAACTCGCAACCACAGGACAGATCTAGACCCCCCCCCTCCCATTTACAAATTTAAATGTCAACCAAGAATCACCAGGCATTTGTAGAAAATATCAGCATAAAAGAGAGGCCTAAAAGTAAACAGAAGAACCACCAATTAAACAGAGTTAAATGCAGGAAACAAAAGACCACTTTTTTAAAAATCGAATTACCATCTTCAAAGAGATTCAAGATAGTCAAATATCCATAAAAGAATAGACCATGATGAGATGAGATCAATCAAGAAACTCAGAATTCCAGGAAAATAAAAAAATGATTACAGAAATAAAAACAACGAATGTATTAAAAGTAAGGAATTGAAGAAAGGGTTTGATGGGAAGTACACCCTCCACACCCTTTTCAGTGGATACCCCGGGACACAGGGCTGTGTGTGGAGAAGGGAGAGGGACAGAGAGTGACAGGGACTTCACTTGTGTCTTTCCTCTTCTAAAATACTTCTGTGTGTCTTACAAAGAGCAAAACCAATGTTTAAAAAATAAAAGAGTGGCAGGACTCAAGAGAGAAGGGGAAATGGTAGAAAGTGAAGTGCAGTGGGGAGTGAGTTAATGAACGGTAGCCACACCACAATAGCCTATGTTATGGCTAAAGGTGACCCACTCCTTTGCCTCTGAGCTTCCTGGGAGTTCAGTGAAGGTGAAAGGCAAAGCCAGGGACACTGACCTGCACTGAGGCTGGGCAGAGCAGACGGCCTCTTGTTGAACGAGACAGGACTCCAGCCCAAAGAGAAAGCCCTGGCTCTTGTCCAGAGGTGACCTCCTTAAGCATGGCCCAGAAGCCCCTTGGAGACCCATCTGGAGTCCTCCCTAACAGATAGGAAGGTATATGACAGCTCAGTCCAAGGACTCTGGAATCCCACTGTGGAGTAGAGCATCTTTAAGCCCCTAAAAACTCCATTAATTACCATTCGTCTTCCTTTGGACCCAAAAAGTAACTATCCTGCCTTTCCTACGCAGAGCAGGTGACACATCTCTCTCACTTCATGAGACAAAGAAGAACCTTGAGCAAGTGAGTGACAGTCACTAAAAGTCATCCACATGCTGGCCCTTGACTTCCTGGGAACCAAAAGGAAGGTGCATTTTCTCTGCAGGATGCATCTCCCTGAGATGGTCACAGTGTTACTCCCCGGCCATCTTCCATATGCTCATCCCCCAACCCCAGTAATATCAGCGGCTGGGCTGGCAGCTCACCCTTCAATGGGACTGCCCTCTGCTGCAGTGAACTCCTTCGCCCAAGGGAACTGCCTGCTGTTCACCTTTAGGCCTCTCACTTATGCTGAAATGACCGGATGATGCAGGAATCAAAGGCTTGGGCAGTACCCTCATCTCTGTCTGGGGCAACACTGAAGAGCCATCATAGCGCCAGAGCTCCCTGTGGGATGGCATTCATCAGAACCACAGGCCAGGCCAGGCCAGCTTCTCCCCCGCCCAAGCATGTTTCCTCCTGTGTCCCCCGCAGGTGCACCCCTTCCACCCACCTCACCGCAGACAACTTCCCCACATACACCTTCTATGAGCAACTCTCCATCTCAGAGTCCATTTCCAGGCAACCCAATGTGAGACTTTCCCCATGGTGAAGAAGACTCTCCCCACGACCCACCAAGGGGCTTGAGAAGGACACCTAACCATGTCCCCACCAGGGCTCCATGCCCCAGGCCAGCAATACATCTCTACTGTCCTCAGTTAAGGCAGGACAATCCTGCCACGTTCTAGTCTAGACCAGAGGTTCTCTAAGTGTGGATCCCAGGCCGGCACCATCAGCACCATTGACTTGCTGGTAGTGCTAACTTTCAGCTCCTCCCCAGGCCTGCTGAGTCAGAACTTCTGGGAGTGGAGCACAGCAGTCTGTTTTAACTGCGCTCCAGGTGATTCTGGTGGGCTAAAGTTTGAGAAGCAGAGTATCTATCGCAGGCTACTGGGGGAAATCAAATGCAAGTCATTAGACTTTCCCACCAGCAGAAGACCAAGAGACAGTCGTTGAGGATGGTCAGAATCCAGCAGCGTGATGCATTCCGTGCTTTTGCACTGCACCCCTGGTTCCAGGCACACTCCTCTACTTAAAGCCCCACAGGCTGGGGTGCAAGGCTCTTCATAACCATCTCTGCTGATGTCCCAACTCGCACACAGGCAGGTTTCCCCTCCTTAGGCTTACAGTATCCCCAAACCACCCCTGCAATGGCTGCTCCCTCTGCCTGGAACACCCCCTACCACTCAACATGCCCCCAGGTAGCCCACCTGGCATTCCTGTAAGACTCTGCCGTTGTAAACCTTCCCACACTCCTGGCGTTGGCACTGCTCAGCCAATTTTATATTTAATTATTACTCTGCATTTTGAGCCAATTGACTATAAATCCACATAGCCATTCACCCAGTAAATAAAACTTTTCTATGGAGTCACTGAGCCTCCATGACAGCGCTGAATCCCCAGCACCCAGTAGGCACTCAATAAAAACCTGCTGAACATCTGAGAAACCCAGCAGTAAACAGGCCATTAAATATTGAAAAACCACAATCAGGTTGCTCATGCCAGCAGGCACCAGAATTAGCAACTGTACAGTAGCAAGTTTTAAATATCAGGGAAATTGATCAAAATGTATTATCCTGTGTCATACAACATCGTTTCACTAAGATATAAAATTACAATTTATCACAACTCATTAGGTTAATAATCACTTACCATATGTTTTTACTGTTGCTCCCAAACCATGCTGAAAAATCACCCTGTAGGTCTGAATCCATGTAAATAAGATGACTGTCAACCCCTTGGATATAGGATTACTGAAGGGAGACAGTGGACTGAAGCCCTGGCCAGAAAGCACGGGCCCTGCGGCGGCGCTGCAATTCCCTTCACCACTAACCTCTAGTTTACCTGTGCTACACTTTCTTCCCACATCACTGGTCCTCAACCAGAGGCAAAGTCTGGAGACATTTTTGTTGTCACTACTCGGGGAAGGGGGATGCTCTTGGCATCGACTCGGTAGGGCCTGGGATATGGCTAAACGTTCTACAATGCATGCAACAACTCCCACAACAAAGGGTTTTTAGGTCCAAAATGTCAGTAGCGCCGAGGCTGGGAAACAGCACTCTAGATTAGACAGAACTTCCATACCAATTACTTTAATCTGATCTTCACAGCAACAACAGAAGGCAGGCATTTCTGTCCCCGTGTACAGATAAGAACACTGAGACCTGAGCAGCTAAGTGATGGTATAAGGTCACCTGCCCAAGTCCGTGGATGGTGCAGCTGTGATTTGAACCAATTTCTCTGCCTCCAAAACCCACTTTCTCTGCTACACAGATTCAAGAAGGTAGCAGAAGGTGGAGGAAATGAGCAACTCTCTCCCGGTTCATAATTCCGGACACTCCAATGAGAGACTCCTTCAACCCAGAGGCTCAGGAAAATCAGGTCTAGGGACCAAGACAGGGGAGCATCCGATGTTGGGACTGCCAGCAGCCCAGGGCCAGAAGTGGTGGTTCATGCATGTAGTCCCAGCATTTCGGGAGGCCAAAGTGGAAGGATCATTTGAGCCCAGGAGTTTGAGCCTGCTCTGAGCTATGATTGTACCACTGCACTCCAGCCTGCGCAACAGAGCAAGACTGTGTCTCTAGAAAAAAAAGAAGAAGAAGAACATGGCGGGGCAGCTGTGGGGCATCCTCCAGCAGCTGGTGCAGAAAAGCAAGTTCCTCTCGCATTTTAACTTTCAGTTGGGCTGCTCTTTGTGGATGAAAATGAAAGCATTTCCTGCTGGGGCCAAGTGCTACACACACGTGATCTCCAACCCTCCAGCTCCGAAGGGGAGATGTCAATGTCCCCATTTGACAGATGAGGAGACTGAGTCCAGGGAGGTTAAATAACTTGCCTGCCCTGATGGTGGTGAAGGCAGTGTTCAAACCCAAGCCTGCCAGGTTCCAGAAACCATGCTGCCTTCATATCCTGAGACCAACTCCAGGAAATCAGAGAAGCAAAATAGATTGCTCTACAGAATCACATGCGGCAAGAAGCCACACAGCAGGGGGATCCCTGGACCAAGGGAGAGGCACAGGACATTGCCCTTCATGCAGGCTCAGCTCCTCTTCCCGTCTACAGGCTGCTCTGTTTGCCAGGCTCTGTCCTCTGAGCCCACTTTGGAAAGCTCCTCTAGGAATGGAAGGTCAGCCAAAGACTCTGCGCCTCTGCCCTGCCCTGCCCTGGACTCCTTGTGCCCCACAAAGTCTTCAGATGACAACAGCCAAACAGATGCTAAGTTCCTCAAGCCACAGGTTACAACTGGCAAGCCCTAGATTCATTCATTCTACAAATATTTGCTGAGCATCTATGTGTCAGGCTAGCACTGGGAATACAAAAGTAAAGGCAGATACAGTGGTTCCTGTCCTCTCAAGGACAGCAGGTCCATCTCCTCAAAAAGCACCATTCCCACCAGCATTCCCTCCCAGTGCACCCTCCACAGTTAGAAAGGACGTTCTCAGCCTTTATTTCACTATTTCCACCCCCACACCATCCCTCTAGCCTGAGGGTCACCGATTTGCCTTCCCTTTGCACACAGGGAAACAGAGGCCCAAAGAAGGGCACTGACAGGCTCAAAGTCACCCAGCAGATTGGGGGCAGCAGTGCCAGGCTTGGGCTGCTGGTCCTACCATGCAAAAGTCCTGGGGTCCTTCCTGGAGGAGCCTCCAGCACAGGTTGGGGGAGGAGCTACAGGGAACATGTTCAGATGGAAAGTAAATGAGAGCTTCCTAGCAGAGAAGCAGACATCCATCTAGTGTTTCCTGGGACCAGCCATCTCAGCTCTAAGCCCACCCATCCCAGGGTACCTTCCATGGGACTCCCTAGCAGCCACCTGTGCCCCTGAAGAAAGGATCTGCGGGAATCTCACCCACCAAGGATGCTGGGCAGGCCTCACGCAGGTCAAGTCCAGATCAAGTCTGTAGTTTAACCCCACTTCATGAATTTTTGTCAAAAAGAGCCTCCAATCGTTCATTAACCAAGCTCGCCCAGATCTCATCCTTACAGGATGCTGTGCCCAGAGCTGTGTGGGTGGGAAGTTGAATCCTTCACCCACCAGCACATATTTACTGAGCAATTATGAGTCAGGCACCATGCCAGGTGCTGGGCAGAATTCCTGCCTGCCAGGAGCCCACAAAAGCCTGTACACAAACAACCAAACAACTGCTACACAAAGTGTGGTCCTTGGATGGGCAGTAACATCACCTGGGTAGCTCATTAGACATGCCAATTCCTAGGGCCCCATGCCAGACCAACTGAATCAAATCCCTGGGGGTGGAGCCCAAGAATCTGTTTTTAAAATCTTGCCAGACAAAAGACACGGAATCAACCCAAATGCCCATCAGTGTTAACCTGGATAAAGAGAATGTGGTACATATACACCATGGAATACTATGCGGCCATAAAAAGGAACAAGATCATGTCCTTTGCAGGGGCACAGATGGAAATGGAAGCCATTATCCTCAGCAAACTAACATAGGAACAGAAAACCAAACACTGCATGTTCTCACTTATAAGTGGGAGCTGAACAATGAGAACACATGGACACAGGGAGGGGAACAACACACACCCGGGCCTGTTAAGGGAATGGGGGGGGAGGGAAGGAGGGAGAGCATCAGGATAAATAGCTAATGCATTCAGGGCTTAACACCTAGGTGATGGGTTGATAGGTGCAGCAAACCACCATGGCACATGTTTACCTATGTAACAAACCTGCACATCCTGCACATGTATCCGGGAACTTAAAATAAAATAAAATATTGAAAAAATCTTGCCAGATGATTCTTCATGTGTACATAGATTTGAGAAACACTATTCTAGACCACAAGTCCTTCCTCAACTTCCCTATTTAAAATCACAAACCAGCCCCAAGCCTTGGGACCCCCAACTCCCTTTCCTGTTCCATTTTTCTCCAAAAGTCATATTCCAAACAATCATGATACCATATATTTCACCCATATATTTATGACTTCCCACACTGATAGATAAGCTCCAGAGGGCAGTGATTTGAGTGACTTTTGTTCACTGCTGCAGCATCAGTTGCCTTGCACAGTGCCTAGCACCAAGAAGTGCTCAATAAATACTGCTGGTAGAATGATGGATGGCAGAACATGCCACATCCTATGTGGTACCAGTTCTTGGGGAAGCCTGGAAGGAAAGAGAAGTTTGCTGGCTGTGAAGCACCACATGGGGAAGGTGGCACCCAGGTTGGCCTTGATGAAGGCCTTCATCCCTTCAGTCCAGGGATGAAGGATGCTGGAACAGAGATGCTAAGCCTCTTCCTGGAATGGCCCCAGATGGTTGATATTGTTGTTATCTAATTAGTAGCTGGTATGTGCCAAGAACTGTCCTAACCTGTATCACCTCACTTAACCTTCCAGAAACTCAGAGGTAGGCAATGTCGTCTTTGAGAGATCACCAAGACTCAGAGATATTAAATGATTTTCCCTGCCCACAAAAAGACTTGTATAAGAATGTTCACAGCAGCTTTACTTATAATAGCTCCAACTTGGAAACAAACCCAAATGTCCACCTGCAGGTGAACGGATAAACCAATTGTATTATATGTATACAATATAATATTACTCAGCAATTAAATGGAACAAACTAGGGATATATGCAACAACCTTGATGAATGTTGAAGACATTATATTGAGCAAAAAGAAGACAGACACACAAATGTTTATGCTGCATATCAAGTTCTAGAACTTAAACATGGTTAATATACCTAAATTGAACTTAAAGAAAGCATTGGTAACAGAAATCAGGTAAGTAGTGGCCTCTGGAGGTGGGCATAGGGCGTGCTGACTACAAAGGGATGTGAGGGAACTTTCTGGGATGACGGAAATGTTCTTTCTCTATCTGGAGTGGGATGTTGGTTACATGAGTGTTAATATTTGTCAAAACTCATGGAACTGTACATTTAAAATCTTCATGTTATTGTATGTAAATCATATCTCAGTAAAAAATGAGCTAAAAATCATTTGCCCTAGGTCACTAAGCAACAAACGGACATTTGAACCCAGGCTTGCCCAGCTCCAATGGCCAGTTTACATTAGTTTGCCATAGTTGAGCAGGGATCCCCAGCTGTCCCCAGCCTGGTAAGATGCCTTGCTAAAATCTGAACCAGGAGTTCATAGTTACCCTAAGAAAGATGTTATAGGCTCTAAACCCCTAAACCATGACAGAGACTTGCAAAAAAGCCAAACAAGTGTCCTGCTGGGAGTCAACCCTGGGCTTAGGCCTCATCTTCACTCCTTACTTGCTGTGTAATCTGTGAGTACACTCCTCTGTGACTCAGTTTCCCCTTCTGTAAAGCAAAGAAGGAGGAGACCAATGGTTCCCAGCATGGAGCCACAGATGATGGGAGCCATGGGGCCACAAATCCCTATGCTCAAAAAGAACCTTTATTACATTAAATAGTAATGAGTCTTATTCATACCTGGTAAGCTGTTTTTCTACTGCATGCTAATATTGTGATTAATAAAATACACATCTATTTCAAAGCAAAAATAAAACCATAACAGCTTTTCATTAGTGTGTATTTTCTCAAACAAAAGATACCAAAAGAACAACCAATGTTCGTGACTTTGGTTTAAAGAGGCTGGGAATCTCTGTGTAGAGGATCGCTAAGGGGACAGTCGCCAAGGGGATGGTCGCCAAGGGGACGGTCGCCAAGAGCCCTTCCAGGTCAACTGCCCCATAGTTGTCGGGCATCGCTTGGGCAAATGCTTGCCCTTATGTATATAAAGCCTGGCTCCCTGTGCAAGGAGCCTCATCTGGGCTCCAGGGACAGAGCCCCCCATGTGTGGGTGTGTCCACCCCACAATGTGTGGATGCAGCCAGGCCTGCAGGCCCCAAGTGTGGTCACTACTGCGCCCTGAGCCTCAGTGTCCCCTCCAGCTTTGATAGTGACTAGTGTAAAAGTGGAGCTTGGGCATTTCCCTCCCCAACCTCTTCCCCTCCACTTCTTGAGCCAGAAAAGGGGAGTTCCCGGTCACCGCCCGGCCCTACCAGCCAAGCACCACCACTAAGGCCATGCCCACTAGGGAATCCCTTACCAAAACACCTCTAGCCCCTAGCTAAGTATGGTGACCTCTCCCCTCCCACCTCACCCTGCTCTAGCCTGAAGGACTGAGTAGCAGGTTTCACATCCCAGTGCAAACTCAGACCTTCCTTTCACCTATTCAGTGGCTCAGCAGCATCCCCACCCCCATCCCTGCCCCGCCCCATTCTAGACACATCCTCAGCTATGGGCCAGGGGGTCCTACATCCCACACAGAAAGAAACCAGAATCGCTGGCCTCTCATTCCCTCCCTGCCGGCCCTTCCCGGCGAGATTCGCACAGGTTCTGGTGCTGAGTCAGAGGTTTACAGAGCATCGTAATAAAGCAGGGGGTTCGGCTGAGTCCTGCCTCAAAAGGCCCCTATTAGGGGCAGCCCCACCCTGGCGAGATTTATAGAAACACCACCCTCAAACGCAGCGCTCCAGGCTAAGCCCCTACCCACTCAGACTTTGAGGCACAAATGCCCAGCCCACCCACACCCGCAAACCAGAGGCTGTAACCTACCTCGCCAACTTCACGTTTTGAAAAATAACAGAGCCAAGGACAGAAGACAGGCCAGCTGCCCCCACACCCAACCTTCTCCTCCCTGAAAACTCCACTTGCTACTTTTAATCTATTTCTCCTCCATCAGACTGGAGGCAGCTCCTGAGGCTACCATCCCCCCTCTTCGGCTTCTAACTTTGCAGGTCACTGGACAAAAGAGAACCACCCCCACTCTTCGCGAGACCTCATTTGTCGCCCACCACCGCCCCACATCGCGCAGGCCCTAGTGGCCTGGACTCTTCCCGCCCCTGGCGAATTGCGGGGAGGCTCTGCCAGAAGCCGCTCCCCTAGGGCCTGAGGACGCACTCCGGGAGGCCCAGCCAGGGAAGCCCCCGGATCCGCGCCAGGACGCCCCCCTCCTGCCGCATCCCCACTACCAGGGGCCTGACGAAAAGCCTGCGAGGTTGGGGAGAGACCCTGGGGAGCGCCGATGCAGCCACTGGACGCGCACTCACCCCGCATCGCCAAGGAGCCCGCGCGTCTGCTCTGGGGCCACGGGAAACCCACGCGCGCTGTTCAATCCGGGCTCCGAGTGACGAAAAGCCGCGCTTGGCTCCAGCCGGCCCGGGACCCACGCACCTACCGGCGGACGCGCGGACAGTCTCGCTTCCTAACTAAGTTTGAAAGTTCCCTCCCCGGCGACCGAAGGGGACGTGGACTGCACAGAGGCACCCAGGCCATCCGGGCTGGGCCAGGCGGGGCAGTGAGACCTGACGCCTCGGGTTCGGGGTTCCAGGCACGCAAGCCTCCATCGCTGGGAACGCGCCCGGCGCAGCGCAGCGGGGACCTGGCTGGGGTAGGGGGAGGAGATCCTGGAAACATGGAGGAGGGAGGGTGTCCCGCACTACAGCCCCAGCCTGGAGGGACGCCGGCTAACCGTTCCCAGGAGGGGACAGGCCTCTATTGGCCGCCGCCTACTAGGAATCCGAGGCCCCGCCGGGCAGTGACTGCCAATTACTAAACTGCCCAATTAGTGTGCAGCGGCGCTGAAAAGTTAAACCTCGACGCGCGACTGTGGATGACCGAGGTGTGGCCGTCCCTGGGTGTGACCGCGTGTGACTGTGTGGCCGTCAGGACCATCTGTGTCTGAGGCTCACCGTCCAGCGGGGTGGCTGTGTGTGACAGCGTGCGCCTGGGTGAGGCGTTGTGGCTGCGAGCGTGTGACTGTCGAGCGACTTCTTTGTGTGACTGTCCCCCGCTGTGCCTGAGTGTGACAGCGGGTGAGGGCATGTCACGGTGTGTGGGGCATCGGAGCGTCTGTGGGTGACTCGTCTGTGGCGGTAAGACTGTTCGTGGGTGAGCGGTTGGGTGTCGTTGTGTATAGGTGACTGTCAGGGTGACTTTCGTGGGACGGCGGGACCGTGTGAGCATTGCCTGGCCGACTGCGTGTGGCCGTGGGCCACTGTGTCAGCTTGTGAATGACTGCGAGGCTGTCAGTGGGACGTGAGTGAGGGGCCACTGTGTCGTCGCACGGGTGGCTGTCGGGATGACTTCTGCCCGCGATCCCAACAACTTAGGGCGTGAGCTTGGCCGCGAGGGGATCGAAGTGAGCCGCCCGTGCCCGTCGGCGGGGCTGATGTGCGCGGCCCCGTGGGACCCCTGGAGCGCCCGCGTCCGGAGCTGCCAGGTGACTCCGGCCCCGCCCGCCGGGGACCCCCGCCCGCCCCCGCCTACCTTGCCGCCGTGGTAATAGTCCAGGTGCGCCAGGCCGGTCGGCTCGGCCCCGGGCCG
>NW_016806836.1:4067950-4107546 GCF_001698545.2 Rhinopithecus bieti
CGCGCGCTATTGTTCCGGCCTCGGGCGCTGCCTAGGGCCGGGGGCCTGGGGGCCCCGGGGCCCAGGCCGGGGCGGGAAGGTCCGTCCTCCGGGCTGGCTCCCCGCTGGGTCCCCCGCTCGGCCCTGCATCCCTGAGTGGGCGCGCCTGTCCAGACGGCGCTTTTCCGTCCCGCCTTTCGCCACCCACGGTGAGGAGAGAGAGAAGCCCGAACGACACCCCTCCCCAGAAGTGGGACACTCCCTTGCCCTAAATATTTGAGGCGGCGCTGGCCCCCGCCCCGCGGCGTGGGTGCGGGGGGAGAAGAGGAAGGTGGTGACAGGACCACTTTGGAGATGGGTGCTGCCTTCCCCGGGGGACGCGAGCCAGCGCTGGAGGATGCTCTTAGGATGCCCGCCCCCTCCTCATCTCACTGATCTGAGTCAGTTTGAGAGCCCCTCCCGGAAATTGCCGCGCTTAAACTCTCACTCACTTATGGGGAAACTGAGTCAAAGACTTGCAGCACCAGTAATGGAGCTCCAGGAGGGTGGGCTCCCTTGCTCCCAAAGGATCCAGAACTGAAACCACTTGGAGAAGGCAGAAGGACCCCACCCCTTTTAATGATAGGGAGGGGAGGGCTGTAGTAATGCCTAGAGCTGGAAGTTCTGAAGAGGGGTCTAGGATCTGCCCGCAGTCACGGTCTCTTGGAGTGAGGAAAGAAAGAAACTGAGATTGAAGTGGGATGACTCTGATGGTGGGTCAGAAAGGTGACTGTGAAACGGGGATCCTCCCCAACCAAAAAAAACCCCTCTAGTTCTTGATATCACTTGCTGGTTGCTAGCCTGTTGCACCCCATCCCCCTTTTCATGCACGAATTGTCTACACTAGCAATCTCCACTAGCAATCTCACTGCTCACTGACTGCTCCAGCCAGGTATGTCTGACTGGGAGAGGCCAGGAAACAGAAGTCAGCCAGAATGGCATTCTTGTGTGGCATCAGGATATAGGATGCCACTGGGAGAAAAGGACTTGAGCTTCCTGCCCACTCAGGAGCTAGCTTAGAACTTAGTTCTCAACTGCTGCTTGGGCTTTGCTGGTCCTGGCCTAGAACTAGGACTGTAAGAAAGATGCATTAACAAAAGATAGGTGTGGGAAACAGACATTCACTGAAGGCTTGGGAACAACAGAGGGAAATTATAGCTCAGAAAGGAAAGAACTTCCAAATAAATTTCAGCAGTCATTGTTTCTAGAAATACAATGCCACACCTCATCAGAAAAAATTTTCCATTGTCCTGTCTCTATTTTTTTCATCTGAATAGCCAAATGACCAGCACTCTTTATTGAAAAGATCACCACCACCTGCCCCCCTACCCACACACACACATACTCTTCTGCAGTGCTAACATTGTCATAAATCAAGTAGTCTATATGTACATGAGACTGTTCCTGAATTCTCCTGTTCTGTTAGCCTATTTTTCTCTCCCTGTGCCATTATCACAATGTCTGGATTACTGTGGCCTTATCAGTCTAAATGTCCCGTGAAATAAGTCTACCCACTTTGTTCTTTAAGACTGCATTGGCTCTTCTTGATATTTATACTTTCACAGAAATTTTGGAATCAGCGTACCTACTTATATGCATACATACAAACACACTGACACAGTCTTGCTGGGATTTCAATTGGTATCACTTTGAACCTTTAGATCAATTGGAATAAAATTAACATTTTCAATAGTAAAACTTCTTATCCATGAACATGGTATGTCCCTTCATTTATTTGGAGTTTTAAAAAAAGTTATCTCAGTAATGTTTTGTAGTTTTCTGTGTGGAGACCTTGCACATCTTTTATTAGATTTAGCTCTAGGTATTTTTTGTTGCTATTATGAATGGCTTCTTTATTTTCTGTTTGTTGTCAGTACGGGGTTGTTGTTTTACAACAAGTCCACAAGTTCTTTGACAACCTTCCCAAGAAGTAGAGTCTAACACTCCTCCCCTTGGGAAAGGGTTAGTCTTAGTGAATGGGTTTTAACAAAAAGAATGTGACAGAAGTGAATCTATGTGACTTCTGAGGCTAGCTAGATCATAAAAGTTAATAGGGCTTCTACCTGGCTACCTCTCTCAGGACTTTTGTCTTTGGAACACTAAGCTATCATATGAGAACTCTTAGGCTGCCATGCACTGAAGAAGCCCAAACTAACCCACACAGAAAAATCATATGCAGAGACCCTGATACTAAGTAAAGAGGGATTCCTAGCCAGTCCCCAGCTGTGCCAGCTCCTACTGTTCCTGTTCTGTTATCTGACTGCACCCACATGAAAAATGCTGAACTGTGCAGATGAGCCCTTCTTGAATCCAAAATGCACAGAAACCATGAGAGATAATAAATGATTATTGATATTTTAAGCCACAAAGTTTTGGAGTGATTTGTTACTTAGCAATATAGGTCTGAAACATAATATAAATAGATTTTTATATAATGACCTTGTAACCAGCAACATTGCCAAACTCATTTATTAATTCTAGTAATTCATCTGCAGATTCTTTTCTTTAAAAAACATTTTTTTCTATCTCATCTGTAAAAATGAGAGTTTTAGTTTTTTCTTTTCAATTCTTATAAGTTTTGTTTCTTTTTCTTGCCTTGTTGCACTGGCTAATATCACCAATATAATTTTGGAAAGAAGCAATAGTAGCACTCTTGTCCCATTCCTGATCTCCAAAGGAAAGATATCAACATTTCACCATAGTTATAATGCTTGCTGTAGTTTTATGTTTTGTTTGTTTAATTTTGCTTTTTTGTTGTTGTTGTTGTTTTGAGATGGAGTCTCACTCTGTCACCAGGCTGGAGTGCAGTGGTGCAATATCGGCTCACTGCAACCTCCCATTCTCTGGTTCAAGCGATTCTCCTGCCTCAGCCTCCCGAGTAGCTGGGATTACAGGTGCATGCCACCATGCCCAGCTAATTTTTGTATTTTTAGTAGAGACAGGGTTTCACCATGTTGGCCATGATGGTCTTGATCTCCTGGCCTTGTGATCCAGTTTTTTTTACAGAGACCTCTGTTGCAGGTTGGGGAAATCAGTCTTCACAGAAATACTCTGGGTCAGGAAATAAGACTGCTGTGGCCATTTTACAGATGAGAAGATTGAGAGCCAGTGAGGAATGCACGTCGTGACAGTTAATAGTAGAGCCAGGACTACACCTAAGTCTGGAAATTCCACCTGGAACACTTCCTACTGCCCATATTTCCACAGTGTTGGTCCCACTAACTCTGGCCAGAGGTGTAGAACAATGTCCACCAGAGTTTGAAGACGCATGTGCAATGGGTCAGCTACAGGCAGCTATTTGACTTCTCTGGAGCCTGCCAGCAGCAGCAACCATAAACCCTGCCAGTCACCTATATCCACTTCCTTCCCTGGGGAGGGAGCCAGCACCAAGGAGATACCTGAGAAGTCCAGCAGCAAAGTCCAATAAGGCCCCAAAGCTTGATCTTGCCACTTCATGTTGGCAGTTGATCAGACAGGAAGCTGATGACTCAGTTCCCCCAAAGAAACACCACAGCCTCATCTGTTGTCTTGAAGATGGGAGCGACGCTTCAGTTCTCCTCTCTTCCCTTTGATTGCAAAGAAATACCTGTGAGAGAGGAACCTCAGATCTCAGCCAGTAGCCCAGCTGGTCCAGTCTGGAGACTCAGAGTATTTGTTCATCTTCCAGCTCTCAGTTCTGGTATCATAAATAGCTGAGATATCAGAATATATATGGGTTTTAATATGTTTTATTAACCTCTAGGTATGGTAAAAACAACACATCAGGAGATGATTGCTATGGAAAAGATAGTTTGGTACTCCCAGGTGTCAGGAGAAGGGGACATGCCATGTCACTGGGGGCCACTGGGGAAGCACCAGGTCAGTCAGGAGGCAGAGGGAGAAGGAACTGTGGGTAAGAGCCTTTACTGTGGTTTCTGCAGGAAGGAGCAGACAAGGCAGGGTCGGCAGGTTTACGATTGGCATGTTTGAATAATTTCAGCAGCTCTGGGGCATAGGGGCTGTCCCTAGTTGTCTGGTACTGAGCCTGGAGTAATTGGGCCAGGTAGATAGTGAGTGGGAGTGTGAGAGCCCAATAATACAGGTGGTTGGAAGTGTATGCTCTGTATTGGTTTGCATTTGAAAATATGCTCACGGGCTCACAGGTGAGCATTTCCTATTTCTAGGTATTGGCTAACCCTAGAAGGGGCAGTCCCTCCAGGGTCCGCAAGACCCCAGATGTCAAAGTATCAGAATAGAGAAAATAAGACATGGTTAATACAAAATGTGTCCACTTACTTATGGGATCCAAGAGGGAAATGAGTCCTACTCCATCTATTGCTCCTTTACCTAGGGGATGTCTTGGCTTTAAATCAAAAGGACTAATCCCTAAAAAAAAACTATGGCAGAGGAACTAAATACCCAATTGTAGGAGCACTTAGATCTAGTAATGAATCTTCTTCCTCTTTCTCCTTATAGGCACATGGTAGACTTGTACTCCCCCACCCACTTGAACTTAGGTGTGACCCTGTGACACTTTAGCTAATGGAACATGAACAGAAGTGGTGTGTGTCACTTACAGGTGGAAGCTTTAAGGGCCTGAGCATATTTAATCCTATTCTCTGAGCCATAAAAATCCTAACAAATGTCAACTCATTTTTTAAGACCTAATTCAAGTAACATTTGTTTGGTTAAGACTTCTCTAAGACTCCAACTTAGTGCTCCAATTTGCTGCTCCAATAACCATCTGCACACAGGACTACTAGTGTGAATCTCAAAGAACTGCAACATCACATTTGCCCAATGAGTTTCTCCAAGGCGAGGACCATAACTCACTCATCTCAGTGTCACCAGTGACTAGCACAGGGACTAACAAATCCTGGATGCTTCATGCCCACCTTTGGGGAGACCTTCCTAGATACACACATACAGACATACCCCTTCCTACACACACACACACACTCACACACACACAAAGAATTTAATTGTCCAGATTCCAGTTCACAGATGGGCCATGTTTGCCAGTGAGGGAAGTCACAATTCAGCCCTCCGGTGAGGCCCTAGCTACATCTGTCTCTGTCCCCTCCTTCCCAGTAGCCAGCATACATGTGGTGGAATATGTTAAGCTGGATTGAGGTGCAGAAAATGGAAGTCCACTGGGAAAACCTCACTTCAAAAGCTCAACTTCTCTTAGTTGAGGTCAAAAGCAGATCCTGAGACATAGATTCTGGTGCACGTAGTTTATGGGAGAGCAATTCCAGGACACACAGGTAGTGACGTGGGAAAGTGAGACAAGAAAGGAAGACAGTCAAGAAAGGGCGTATTATCCAACAAATTACTACCATGAGTGACTAGAGCCTAACTCCACTGGGGAATTCTGGAAATAGTGTAGAGCACATACTCAGAGTTATCCCCTTAAAGAACAAGGAATTGGGGTCTTTACCCACCAACTCTCTTAACACACTTGGTTAAAGCCTACTGTCTGGGGCATTCATTCCTGGCAGCTCAGAATGAGAGGCACAACAGGGCTGTGGCAACCAGAGAAAGCCCTTAAGCAAAGAGGTGGGTACAAGCTATACACTTCTCCTCCAGGAACTTGGTTGGTGGGTAGCTATTGTCTGAGGCAGCAGTTGGCATTCTTAGAGCCCTGGCCATGGTGCCCTCTGGCCAACAGCATGCCAACTTGTCCATTATTTCTGACAATGAGCCAAAGAAGCCCACAATTTGCACTCAAAGTGTCTGCTGGACAAAAGATCTAATGGACCAACATGTGTGTGACAGACTTTGGCACAAAGTGACTTACTCTGGCACCTGTATATAAGAATACCAGATGAGATGTGAAAGACTCTGAATGCAAGTCCTAGACTCTGCTCAACTCCCTTAGCCAACAATCTCATGACGTAGGTCGTCCCTATCTTATAAATGAGGAAACTGAGGCACAGAGAGGCCAAGTAACTTATCTGCCATTAGAACAAGTTGTAGCCAGGATGTGCAACTAGCCAATTTGGCTCCCAAATTCACACTCATAACTACTACACCTCACTGCATCTTTCTGATCTGTCATACCAATTTCAGATTAAGGTAAAAAGAAAACCCTATTAGTATTTTACTTGAAATTACATTTAATTATTCAATTAACTTGGGGAGAATTAAATTTTTTATTAAAAGTTATTTTAATTCAGATAGACAGGAATACTATTAAAGTTTTCAAAGTTGATATTGTATCCAAGAAAAAATTTAAAACTCTCTTATTTGCTCTGTTTTTCTATAGATTCCCTTTGACTTTCAGTGTAGATGGTCATGTTATCTGGAAGGGGGGATTGATTCTGTTCTTCCTTTTCAATCTTCTTACCACTTCCTTCTTTGTCTTTTCTTATTGCATTGTCCAGCACCTCTAGAATCAATGTTAAATAGAAGTGGTGATATCAGGCAATCAGGAGCATGTCTGTCATGTCCTTACTTCAGGAACCTACTTCTTAATATCCACCATAAGCCCAATTAAGTAGAACTTACGCGGGGCGTGGCTCAAGCCTGGAATCCCAGCACTTTGGGAGCCCGAGACGGGCGGATCATGAGGTCAGGAGATCGAGAACCATTCCTGGCTTAATACGGTGAAACCCCGTCTCTACAAAAAAATACAAAAACCTAGCCGGGCGATGAGGCCGGGCGCCTGTAGTCCCAGCTACTCGGAGGCTGAGACAGGAGAATGGCGTGAACCCAGGAGGCGGAGCTTGCAGTGAGCTGAGACCGGCCACTGCACTCCAGCCTGGGCGCAGAGCAAGACTCCGCTCAAAAAAAAAAAAAAAAAAAAAAAAAAAGATACTTACTGTAGCTTTTGGTAATATATTTTATCAATTAATAAAGTTTCTTTTTATTCCTAGTCGCTAAGATATTTTTTCTGGCATGAATTAATTGTAGTTTACAATGTGGTTTACTTTTGGCATCTATTGAAATAGCCATCTGGGTTTTATCATCTAACCTATTAATGATATGTACTATATATATAGATATTATTCATAATGAACCATCCTTGAATACCTTGGGTAATTGTTGGGACTTCTATTTGGTTCTAATTTTATTATTATTATTGGAAACAGGGGTCTCACTCTGTCACCCAGGCTGGAGTCCAGTGATGTGATCATAGCTCACTGCCACCTCGAACTCCTGGGCCCAAGTGATCCTTCTGCCTCAGCCTCCCATGTGACTAGGATTAAAGCCATGAGCCACTACCTCCAGTCATAATTTATTTTCTAATATATTGCTAAACTCCATTTGAAGTTATTTCACTTAGGGTTTTTTTTTTTTGGCGTCTATATTAATAACCAAAATTGGTATAAAATTCTGTGCTATTGTTGCCAAGCTTTATGTGTCAAGGTTATACTGGTTTTGCCTAATGAATAGGAAAGGAGAATTTTAATAACTGATTCAACTTCTTAAATTATAAAAAAATTTATACTTAAAAAATTTTATACTTCTTAAATTATAATTGGATGATCATATCATTTTTTCTTGGTAAATGTTGGTATGCTTTTCTAGAACATTGTTCATTTCACTTAGCTTTTCAAACGTATTGGGTTAAACGTGTCTTGAGTATTACCTTGTGATTTTTGAAATGCTCTTGTATCTGTTACATATGTTCTTTCTCTTCTTTTCTTAATCAATCATACTTAAAGTTTGTCTGTCATTAAACTATATTTTTATTCTATATTTCTATTTTCTATATTCTCCAAGTTTTTTATAGTAACTGGGAAGAAAATTAACATTTTGCAAACAAAGATAATACACGTAAAGCACCTAGTACTTAGAAAGCATTTGGCAATATTGGTTAAATTAATACAAGAAAAATATTTTTTAGCATATGCCAGGGACTAGAGATTCAAACTATGATTGAGACATGATTTGTACTCATAGTTGAAATGGGGAGACAGACAGGTAAGTGGTCAATTAAGTATAGTATGATAAACATAATAGAGTTAAGTACAAAGTGAATTGGGAACACAGAGGAGGACTTCCTGAGGGAGGTGATGCTGAGCTGGGCACTGTAGGATGAGTAGGAGTTAGGCAGGTGAAAGAGATGGCTGTTTCTTGTCCTTGCTTTTGGACTCATTTTCAAGTGGCTCAGCTCTGAGCAAGGGTGAGCTGCCCGGACCCAGGAATTTGTGATCTTAGGCTCCTTCATTTTTACAAGAGAATGTCTACTAATGTTTCCCTCTTCTAAGGATGACAATACTTCACTTTGGTCCTACATGCCCTTCTGGTGCCATATTTTCTATCACCTGCTATAGCACAGGCTTTGGCAAAGGAAAATAAAGATAAGAGTTAGCTGCTACTTCTCACCTTGAAGAAGACCTTTGGCAAAGCCCCTTGTAGTAATGACAATTCCCCAACTGCTGGTGGCTTCGTAAGCAAGCCGACTTTAAGGGACACAAGAAGACAAGAACATAAAAATAAAAGATGCACTACTCTCTGGTCACTCCCTTCCAACTCTCTACTGAGCCTTGGAAAATCATTCTGCAGAAGCCTAAATGTCCTTGTCCAAAAACGTTCAGAGAAGGAGGGCTTTTAATAGCCAAAATTAGACAGGGACAGTAGTCGAGTTAATGGCCATGAGAAAAATAAAGGGTTTTAAAGTCCTGGAGTGCTGACGACAACCATTCAGCTATGGCCTCCCTCAAGACAATATGTTTATTGAGCACTTACTAGGTGCTAAGTGGGTGGCATGTATCATCTCACATAATATACCCACTGTGAGGTTGTTGCTAATGTTACCGTCCCCAGTTTACAGGTCAGGAAAGTGGAGTTTAGAGAGGTTAGATGGCTTGCCCTACAAAACTCTAGGCCTGAGATTCAAACCCAGAGCATTCACACACCATCTCCTATGGGGACATGTCCCCAGTGCTTGGGACAGTGAAGGCCCTGGGTAACTAAATAATGAATGGATTAAGTGAACAGAAGAATGAATTACCATGAAAACTAGAAAGCAACATGAGAGCATTATTTTTGCTATAATCGTTGGTAAGTGGGGGAATTGACTAGCCAGGAACATGAGGAAACTTTCTGAAGTAACCCTACTATACTGTATCTCGATGAAGGCTTAGGTTACACAACCAGTCACATTCCTCAAAACCCAGAAAATATACATTTAAGGTTTGTACATTGCATTGTATATAAATTTCACATTTAAAAAATTACAAACAAATAGTAGACTCTAATTGATGATAGACATACTGATGTATTTTAGGGGAAGTGGAAGGATGTCTGCAATTGGAAATGCACCCACAAAAGAAGACAGCTTGTTGAATGGATAGAGAAACAGATAGATGGATAGTAAGTATGTGATAAAACCAGGAGAGGAAAGTAATGGTGGAATCCAGGTGGTGGTTTACAGGTGTTCACTCTGATATTCTTTCCACATTGTTTATTAAGCTGTCATCATAAAATGTGGAGGGAAAATCCCTTGTGTGTTATGGTGGCAGCTGGGGAAACATTTGTGCCTGCATCATGCTACTTACCATGCTTTCCACTATGGAAGAATGTAGAGGTAGCCCTTCCTCTTTGTCCTCCTTCCTTCCCTCAGGGTCTCCCTCATTCCACCCAGGGAATAGCAACAAAGTGTCAACACTGGGTTGGTGGCAGATCCAAGTTCCACTATTCCCTGCTCACCTCTGCTCATGCCACATCGATTACTTCCTCTGCCTTGACCTCAACTAAAGGGAATGTAGCGTTGTATGGAGATCACGTTTACATGGGACCACACTCTACCATCCACCTTGGACAGCAGGAACCTGACGTCTCTTTGCATGCCCCAGCCCAGCTCTCAGCCTGGCATGCAGCATATCATCCAGTAGCAATATGTGGTAAACACAGAGACAGAGACAAGGAAAAGTGTCCTGTGTCCAGTGACTGGAATTTCAGATGATTTTTTCCCCTAACTTTCTTTAATGATGTCTGATTGCCTTTTAGATAAGAAAAACCCTCAGCTCACCCAGGGCCTCCCACAATGCCCTCAGCAAGGCTTTTCGCCCAACTTTTTCATCAGGAGGGGAGGAGTCAGCATGCTGAATTGCAATGTTCTGTATGCTGCTTGACCACGTGTTTATTGTTTACTTATTTTTTTCTTTTGTTTGCGATGTGGTTCCTTTAAAATATCCAGAGAAGGAAACCACTCTACATAAAGAAATCTGAATTTTTGCATGCCCGGTTACCATCTGAAATGTCACTTGCACGTTAAGTCTGTGTCCCTGAGTTGCTGTGGCAACCTCAGCAGCACTCTTTGCCCGGGGTGATAAAGGGGTCCTTTGTTAGCCGGGAGACCAGGTCTGGGTGCAGGGACATCCTATTCAGCCCGTCCTAACAAAGGAGCACACGTCCCTCTCTCTGAGCAGGCCAGCCGCCGGCCTGATTGTGCCTGTACTGTCGACAACCTTCCATGGGGAGACGGGAAAAGAAATCCCCTATTATTGGCATCTTTGAACTAAAGTTGTTGGGTTTTTTTCTTTTTCTCTCTGGGCTCTGCTTGCTGTACAAAAACCCCTGCAAAGGGCCCCACTCATGCTTTCGCAAAGAAAAACACCAATTGTGAGGCCTCCCTAGAAGAGGGATGAGGCTCCCAATCTTAATTGAATCTTCTAAACTTGGTTATTAAAATGGCAACTCTAGCAGCACTGGGTAAGCAGATGGGTTCTTCGAATTTTAGCAAGCAGCCTGGGTCTGGCCCAGAAAGAGGTCCTGGCTGTCGCTGGCTCTGTGGTGGCCTCTGTACCCAAAAGCAAGGGGCTTATGCCAAGGTCAGTCCCCCCGTGGACTGAGATCAGACCTCGGGGCTCAAGTTTCATTCAGCCATGGATTCTTCTCCCTCAAAGTTGCAACCAAGAGCAGGGCAGTGCTTTGCTCAGGCTCTCTGAGCCGCTCACTTGAGAGAGAGGTCTGGGAGTCCAGGACCCTAACTTCCAGGTCTAGGCTCTTGAAGGTCACAGGTGGGTAGGGAACAGCTCCCAGGCCTTGGCTGTAGCCCGTGACCCTCCTTCTGCTCCCAGAATCATGGGCTTCCATCCCCAGCCCATGCTAGGTTAGGCCCAGTTTTTCCTTTCCTCTCACATTGCCCAAACCAGAATCACTATTTACACTTCTCTTTCTGGTACGATGATATATGTGAGACCTAAAGCTGGGAGCTCCCACATAATCAGAAATGGTTGTGCACAGTGCCCCGGGGCCAGCACAGCCCCTGGCACACAGCGTGTGCTCAAGAAGTATTTGTTGACCCAGTGGATCATGAATGAGTGAATCTATCAGAATGGATTCATTTCATCCTATCAAGCACTCTTTTAGATTAAAACCGTTTTCCTCATTTAATTCCATTTCCTGCTGTCCTCTGCTGCCAGGTCCTGAACTGGAGCAGGCTACCAAGGTTACAGATGTGATCCCTGCTGGAGAGAGGCTGTGTTCAGACAGATGTGTGGACAGAAACGGCAGTGGAGGGCAATGAGTGCACAATGGGGGTTACCCAGGGGCCACAGGGGCTGGGAGTGGAGGCTGCAGGAGGCAAGAAGGGATGCAGAAAGACTTCCAGGATGGGGACACTCCCAAATGAGGTCTCAGAGATGACCAGGAGCCAGGTGAGCAAAGCAGAATTCTTTAGTCAGAAGACACAGTAAGAGCAAAGACAGGGTGGTTTGAAGTAGCCCACTATACACAGGGCTCCCCAGGAAGCTGTCTATTGGTGGAGAATCCAGGGCATGACAGAAAGGGCCTAGATACAGCTGGAGGGGCAAGCCAGAGGGAGGACCCCACAAGCCAAATTTAGGAGCTCAAAGCCAAGTCGACCATGTATAGTTGTATAGGTTGTGTACTGTGTAAAAGAAGTGAATGAAGTTGAAATCCAGCCTATGGTCTGCTGGCCAAGATCTGTGGACACAGTTAAACCCTTCACTTAAAGAGGCAGCAAGGTCAGCTTACAAAGGCGTCAGTAGTTTACATTTCCATTTCCAGGGGTGGACAGTGATGTCCTCAGCTCCAAGCAGTGTGTATGTGGTATGGGGGAAGCAGGCACTACATCTGAAGGGAGGCCATGCAAAAGAATCAGGACAAATGAGAAGGCCCTGGAGAACTATTAGTAGCTCCTGGGGCTGCCAGGGATGACTGAACATGCACCCTGCCATCTGTACCAGGGGTGAAGACACAGTGAAAATGCTCAGCTGTCAGGTCGATCCTAGATTAAGAGTGAAGGGAAGGCAGGCGGGGGACAGATAATGATAAAAGGAGGGGGTTCTGGTTTTGGAGGTCTCCATGGGATGCAGTTGGAGGAAAGGTGAGAGGGCTGAGGATGGAATGGTGAGGACTTTCAGTTGGATTTTTACATGAATGAGGGGGAGTAGCAGTCCTAAGGGGAACACAGTCTCTAGGGCAGTGGTCCCCAACCTTTTAGGCACCAGGGACCGTTTTTGTGGAAGACAATGTTTCCATGGACTGGTAGTATGGGGGAAGGATGGTTTAGGAATGGAACTGTTCCACCTCTGATCATCAGGCATTAGATTCTTATAAGGAGAGTGCAACCCAGATCCCTCATATGCGCAGTTCACAATAGGGTTCACGCGCCTATGAGAATCTGATACTGCCGCTGATCTGACAGCGGGTGGAGCTCAGGTGGTAATGCTCACTTGCCTGTCGCTCACCTCCTGCTGTGCGGCCCGGTTCCTAACAGGCTACAGACCAGTAGAGGTCCATGGGTCTAGGGGTTGGAAACTGCTGCTCTAGGGTGTATTGTTCACAGTGAGTAGGGGCTGGTTTTTGAAGAAGGGAAAGTCCAGGATCAGGGGTCTAAGGGTGGGCTGGATCCCCAGGTGGGAGAATGAGGGCCTCAGGCCTCAGGCCAGCAGCTGGACTTGGGAGAAGGCCTGGACATGACCTCCTCCAGAAAGGGTAGGGGTGTGATCTGCATTGTGTTGGGGATGTTTAATCTTACTCCTTGCACACTGCAGATGAGTTATAAATATTTGTTCAATCAGTGACTAAGTTGATAACATCAGTGATCCAGTTCCCCTGGATCTGTGTGGATGTGATCTGTGAATGTCTGAGAGGTTTGAAAGGGCAGCTTGTGCCAGGGAAGGTGAGTGTGTGGATGGTGTGTATCTTCTGGGTAACATTAGCTACTGCAACAAATAAGCCCTGAATTTCAGTGGCTTAATCTCAGAAGTCTGTTTCCTGCTCACTGATTACTCCAGTTCACTGAAAAGTCCAGTTCCTTGTTTGCTGACAGCTTTCCTCCATGTGGTGATTCAGGGATCCAGGCTTCCTCTATCACTGGCTCCACCATCCCCCTGCTTCACATAAACCCCAGCCCAGAGGTGACACATTGCTTCTGCTCACTTTCCCTTGATGAGAACTTTTCATATAGCTAACCCCAGATGCAACGCTGGCTAGGAAATGTAGTGCTAGACTGGAAGGACGCCTCCTCAAAACAATTTTACACCATGGAAGGACCAGCAGAGATTTTGGGTGCACTGACATAGGAAGTGACAGAAACAAGAGGAAGGTGGGGCCTCGAGGCACAAATTTGTGCCAGTGGCCAAGGACATGAGCAGCGACCCTGAATTCAGTTCTTGGCCTTCCCTGAGATTCTAACTGGAACATGGAGATGATGTGTGTGGGGGTAGGAAGGAACAAAGCATGAGTGGCTCTCTCACCCACTGATTGCTATATTCCATCCTCACTTAGTCTTGGGAGATGGAGCTCCTTTAGCTCATTATTCCTCTTTTACAGAGGAGCAAACAGATTGAGAGAGAGCAAGCCTTGGGCAAGGTCATTCCCGTGAAGCCAGGACTCGAACCCAGAGCATCTGTTTCCCAGTCCTGTACTGGCTCACCAGATTACCTAAGTCTAAACTGATTCTCCAGAATACATCCCTGTGTTATTCTAGAAAAACAATGTATAGTCTGCCACATCACAATTTTGTTCCCAAGCATCAAGAGTGGCACATGGCCATTAGGCAGGAAGATTTCTTTCAACTGACAGCTTGGAGGAGGAAGCTTTTATTCCCGGGGGCCCCCAGGGGAGGGGCTTGGCCAGGCCTCTGCTGTGTCAGGAATTCTTCCATTGTAGCTTACTGACTTTGTTACAAAGTATAAGATCTTTTAACATATTTTTAAACACTATCAATTCTGCTCTGTGTTCCTTGCATTTCTTTTTTGTCCTGAAGCTCAACCCGGGCAAAACATTTTCCCATCAAAATTAAATGGGGCTTTTACAAAGTGACAGCAGATTAAATAGCTGCATTTATGATCCCCTCCCAGATACACCTCCCCCCCCTTTTTTTTTTGGCCCAGCACCAAAATCAAATGCCAAAAGGCAACGAATCTCAGCTGTTTTGAAACAAGCTGTGTAAGTCCAAAGGTTATTTTTTTTTGGACACTGTGTGACCCCCTGTTTGGGCCTCATTTTAAATTAATAAACGCATGAGGATAGTCAGTACTCTAACCCCAGAGGCCAGCGTGCTGCCTGGCCCATGGCAGCCTCAGTAAATTTAGGAGGAAACCCACACCCTGGAGTTCTCTGACCTTGATGAAAGGCAGTTGAGTAGACTTGGCAGAGAAACCTTGTCATTTATGGTTTTCCATTTTAAATCTAAGCATTCTCACATTGTCTTAAAATTTATAAACGCATGGGTGTGGTGAGTATTCCAAGTGTTCCCAGTGCCTAGCGAAGTGTGACTCAGAGTAAATAATAAATTATTTTTTAATAAATCAACCAAATAAGTAATTAACATTTCTCCAAGTGGGCATTCATGCATTGCGTTGTTTCCTGCAAACAAGTTCAGGAGGATACTTTCCATGTAGTAAAGGGAACTCATTGCAAATTGGATGACTGGGAGAGGCGAAGTGGCAGCTCTGGGGCCTGCAGGGACAACCACCTCCCACCTCAGTTGTCCCACCTCTGCTGCCCTCGACTGCCGCCCCCGTTCTAGCTGCATGGGCTCCCGTCTCTGCTTTTCTCCCTCCTCACCTCCCCTCCCTGCTGCTGCGCACAGCCTTCCCTCTCCTCCCACCAATCCTCTGACCCAGAACCCACTCCATCCCTCTGCCCAGCACTCCTAGCCCCTGCCTTTAGCTTGGATGCCAGCCTGGTCTTGCTTTCTGAGAGAAGAGATCTCTGGTGACTCCTCCTGTCCCATACCATCACACCTGGTGCAGAGGAGGGACAGGAGGGTCCAGGTGGGCCACCAGGATGGAGGAGAGGAGTACATGGGGCTTTCAGCCCTAAGTACTTAGGAACCTGGCCCAGCCTGCCCACCTGGAAGTGGCCTGATCTGGTGCAGGTGCAGGGAGCCTATATCTGCAGGAAGGAATTGATGGACAGAGTTTAAGGCTCTTCCTCTCCTTACCAAAGTATGTATTTAGCTCCCAACTTTACTCCTACCCCAAAGTTAACATTAATGATATTAACCATTTCTCTCATATATGTTTAAAAGTTTTTTTTATTTCACAGTATTGTTTATCTTTTAGTTTTATGATTCATTTTGCTCTATAGAAGTTTTTTATTTTGTGTAATTAAATCTGTAAATCTTTATTTTTCTAAAGATTACTAAACCATTCTGTTGTGTTCTCTTTTATACTGTATGGATTTTTTTTTCTTTTATCTTCCATTTTCTGAAGTCTCTTTTGGAGTAAGACTCAGGGACAGTTTCTAGTTTTTTTTTTTTTTTTTTTTTAATCTAAATGACTAGCTAATTTAAACAAAAATTAATAAGTAATTGATTATTTCCTCCCTAAATATGAAGTGGTCAATTTCATTATCCACTGAACAGCCATGATGCTGGAGCCTGAGTCTGCACTCAGTGGCCCCCTTATTCATCATGCCATGCGCCTGTGGTTTGGTTTCCATTAATTTACCTTTATAATATGTTTTGGTAAACAGGTAGGGCAAGTTCCACTTATTATGCTTCCTTTTCAGGAAATTCAATTCTATTCTTTTTTTACCAATTTTCCCAGATTTATAATAACTTCGTTAAGTTCCTATCAGTTTGAGTAGGGTGTTTTTACTGGAATTAAATTGAGTTAAAGACTCATCTAAGAAGAACAGACATCCTTACTATACTAAAATTTCCTATCAAAGATGTGTCTTCATTTATTGAAGTCCTATTTCATATCCTTCAGTGGAGATTCATTGGTTTTTTTGCTAGTAGACCCATTCCTGATCTTATTTCTAGGAATCTGCCTCGAGGCACGTTTTTATTTGCCTTCCAGGACATCACATGTTCCTGTTCCCGGTTTCCTCCTACCTCCCAGCTCACTTGTTTTTGGGGTCTTTTACTGGTTCTTTCTCTTTTCCCAGACCTCTTGTTATGTTTGGTTTTGTTTTGAGATGGAGTCTCACTCTGTCACCCAGGTTGGAGTGCAGTGATGCAATCTTGGCTCACTGCAACCTCCGCCCCCACAACCCCCAAGTTCAAGCGATTCTCCTGCCTCAACCTGGGATTACAGGCATGTACCACCAGCCAGGCTAATTTATTTTGTATTCTTAGTTGAGACGGGGGTTTCACCATGTTGGCCAGGCTGGTCTCGAACTTCTGACCTCAGGTGATCTGCCCAACTCCGCCTCCCAAAGTGCTGGGATTACAGGTGTGAGCCACAGCACCCGGCCTCTTCTCCCAGACCTCTTAACATTGGGCTCCGGAGCTCAGATTTGTAATTCCAAGGATTCTACTGAATAAACCATCACCAGCAATTAAGAGATAAATATCCTTTGTGTGCGTGTGTGTGTGTGTGTGTGTGTGTGTGTGTGTGACGGAGTCTCGCTCCGTCATCAGGCGGAGTGCAGTGGTGCGATCTTGGCTCACTGCAATCTCCAATTCCCTTGTTCAAGCGATTCTCCTGCCTCAGCCTTCCGAGTAGCCAGGATTACAGGCATGTGCCACCACGCCCCGCTAATTTTTGTATTTTTAGTAGAGATGGAGTTTCACCATGTTGGCCAGGATGGTTTCGATCTCCTGACCTCGTGATCCGCCCACCTCAGTCTCCCAAAGTGCTTGGATTACAAGCATGAGCCACCGTGCCCAGCCTAGAGATAAATATCTTTGTGCAAATGATTCTTCCATTTTTCTCCTTAGGATTCCTCACAAGTGGAAACAATGAGCAAAAAAGTCACGGAGGATTCAGTTCCTTTTCAGGTCCACATTGTCTAGAATTGCCTGGATTCCTACAGAGTTGGCATGGCATAGCTGGGAGAAATTTGGGAGACTAGGATAAAAAGGCCTCTTGTCTAGGCCGGGTACGGTGGTTCAAGCCTGTAATCCCAGCACTTTGGGAGGGCGAGGTGAGCAGATCACTTGAGGTCAGGAGTTTGAAACCAGCCTGGCCAACATGGTGAAGCCCCATCTCTACTAAAAATACAAAAATTAGCCAGGCATGGTGGCTCAGGCCTACAATCCCAGCTACTCCGGAGGCTGAGGTGGGAGAACTGCTTGAACCCAGGAGGTGAAGGTTGCAGTGAGCTGAGATTTCACCACTGCACTCCAGCCTGGGCAACAGAGTAAGACACTGTCTCAAAAAATAAATTAAAATAAAATAAAAAGGCCGGGCGAGGTTGCTCATGCCTGTAATCCCAGCACTTTAGGAGGCCGAGGTGGGTGGATCACGAGGTCAAGAGATTGAGACCATTCTGTTCAACATGGTGAAACTCCATCTCTACTAAAAATACAAAAATTAGCTGGGCATGATGGCACATGCCTGAAGTCCCAGCTACTTGGGAGGCTGAGGCAGGAGAATCGCTTGAACCCGGGAGGCAGAGGTTGCAGTGAGCCGAGATTACACCACTGCAATCCAGCCTGGCAACAGAGCAAGACTTCGTCTCTTAAAAAAAAAAAAAAAAAACACACACACACAAGCATCAGAGACATTGCCTTAATACAATGGCAATTATTCAGGAGAGAGGTGAAAGTATGTTAGGATACAGGGGTTGCCATGAGTATGATGAGAACTTTTTGGATTCCAGATGTTTTGCAAAGGTAGAGTCAGTGGAATTTGCTCAAGAATAGGTTGTAGGGTGTGACAGAAAGGGAATATTTAAGGATACATTCAAAATGCCTGAGAAATCATAAGAATTTAATTGTCATTAAATAAGTTGCCATTGAGGTTGAGACTGGAGCAGGTTTAGGGGGAAATCGGAAGTTCAGTTGGGACCAGCCACAATGGAGGTGTTTATTCCCATCCAAGCAGAGAGATCAGGTAGGTAGCTGGATATATGGGTCTAGGGACCTGGTCTAGTAGCCCAGAGCAGCAATACAAATTTAGGATTAAATAAGATAATAAGTAAAGTGTTTAGCCCTTTGGAAATCTTAGAAAGGAGACAGACAGGTCTATGCTGGGTTCTTGTCTAGGCTCACTCCCTGCTAACTAACTTGCTCTAACATATCAGTGTACACAATTTAAATCAATGCCTCTGCAAAATCACTTTTTTTTTTTCCATGTCAAAGTCCTTCCAGGCCTCTCACAGATGAGTTTGAATAAAAGTATGCATTAGGGGGCCAGGTGTGGTGGCTCACAACAGTAATCCCAGCAGTCTGGGAGGCCGAGGCAGGAGGATCAGTTGAGGACAGTTTGAGGCCAGCCTGGGCAACAGAGCAAAACCCACTCTATTAGTTCGTTTTCACACTGTTGATGAAGACATACCCGAAACTGGGAAGAAAAAGAGGTTTCATTGGACTTGCGTTTCTGCTTGGCTAGGGAGACCTCAAAATCATGGAGGGAGGCTAAAGGCACTTCTTACATAGTGGCAGCAAGAGAAAAATGAGGAAGAAGCAAACGTGGAAACTCCTGATAAACCCATCAGATCTCGTGAGACTTACTCACTATCACGAGAATAGCAGGGGAAAGACCAGCCCCCACGATTCAATTACCTCCTCCTGGGTCCCTCCCACAACACATAGGAATTCTGGGAGATACAATTCAAGTTGAAATTTAGGCAGGGACACAGCCAAATCATATCACCCAGTCTCTACAAAAATAATGTTTAAAAAATAAGTTTGGCATGCTAGTACATGCCTGTAGACCTAGTTACTTGGGAGGCTGACGCGGGAGGATCACTTGAGTCTGGGAGGTCGACGCTGCAGTGAGCTGTGATTGCACCATTGCACTCTAGCCCAGGCAACAGAGTGAGGCCCTGTCTCTAAAAAAAAATAATAAATAATAAATAATTTTAAAAATAAAAGATAAAAGTGTGCATTAGGAAGACCTGAAGAACCTTCTCCAAATACTCCATTCCTGAGTCGTGTCCTTTCAAATTCCAGCTCCATAGACTCCGTTCTTTATTTTGTAAAAGCTTCTCCCAGGGGTTTCCATGAACACCCCTGTGATCACTTGTTGGTCAGAACCTTGAATGCTAAACTCGTAATATCAAGAATATGGTAAAAGAAATTTTTGAAAATGGAAACAGGTGAAACCCCGTCTCTACTAAAAATACAGAAAATTAGCCGGGTGTGCTGGCAGGCACCTGTAGTCCCAGCTACTCGGGAAGCTGAGGCAGGAGAATGGCGTGAACCTGGAACCCAGGTGGCGGAGCTTGCAGTGAGCCAAGATCGCACCACTGCACTCCAGCCTGGGAGACAGAGTGAGACTCCGTCCCAAAACAAAATTAAAATAAAATAAAATAAAAAAGGAAACGATCTAAATACCCAAATACTAAGGATGGTGTTCTTGTCTTCATTTTATAGATAAAGAATCTGTAGCTCAGAGGTAAATCCACTTTCCTAAAATCACATAGCTGGTGAATGGCAGCCAGGATGTGACCCAAGTTTTAGGGCCAGATGTGTGTTGTCACCACCTCCTGCTGCCTCCTGCTGCTGGGTCACTCTTAGTGGGTCTATCCCACTGAGAAGGTGGGAGGCTATTGTGATGGTTTGAGTGGCAGATGCATGTCAGTAGTAAGTCCTCCTGCCCTTTTAGCCAACTTGTCCCCCTGAAAAAGGTAAAGATTTGGTCAGTGAGTCTCAAATCCTAGTAAAATCAGAATTCCCAGGGGGGTTCCTGCACCTCAACCCCATAAGTTATGCTTCATTAGGTCTGAGTGAGAAACACAGCCTTAAATGCAAAGTGCTAGCTGCCCCCAGTACTCAGTCATTCCACATTTCTTTCTCCCACTTCCCCCTGGATGCCCGGCATCAGATCAGTTTTTTAAGAGACTAGAATTAAAAATCTAATATTATTACAATTATGCTCAAAACCTTCATCGACTCCCATTGCATTCTAAATAAGAGCCTAAGTTTAGTCTAACATTCCCTTTTCTAGAATATGATCCCAATCCTCCCCCACCTCAGCACTGGCCCTGGGGGGTCCTGGCAGGAGAGGGTTAAAGTCCTGAGAACTAGGGGCTCTTGTCTCATGAGACTGGAATGTGGTGGAGGGGAGTGAGCTGAGGGACGCTGGTGGTCCAGCCCTGAGCCTGGCCATTGTTGCAGAACAATTGCCCCCCAGGAACAGAACAGCAGACGCTAATTATGAGACACTTGTGTCCTCCATGTAATTATGAGATCTGTGTGACCATTAGCATAAGAAACTAGCTTGCTGGCTTGTTGTGGTTATAACTTTCCCCAAACTGCTGTACTCAGGAATCTGAAGAAGTAGAACTATGAACTCAGGGCTTCACAAAAGACTCAGCCCAGAGATCTTCAAGTTTAGGTACATGAGAATCACCCAGATCTTGAAAAACATGCAGATTCTCAGGTCTCGATTCTAGAAACTTGGATTTGGTAGGTCTGAGTGGAAATGAAGGTGGTTTAGCCATTGAGATTCATAGAAGTCCAAACTTAGTTCTTTCCTTTGGAAGCTGGCAGAAGTCCTGGCACCCATCTCAAAGTTTTCTAAGTACCTCCACTCCCTGAGCAAAGGCTCTCACTGCCCTGCTGATGCTGCCTGAGCCTCAAGGGTTAAGCCCAAACACTGATTGAACCCCAGGCTGGCTCACAGGGAGGAGCAAGTCAAATGACTATTTCCCTGCCTAGACAGAGCCTCAGATCTCATGGGAAAGGTAAGACTGGAGAATAAGAACATAAACCTGGAGCAAGGAGGAGTCTGGGAAGGGTCCCCCAATCCCTGACTCCTGAGTTCCTCAGTCATGCAAGGATCAGAAGTCTGTCTTAATCCAGTTTGGGTGAAAAGGTAATCAATGGGTGAGTTTGCTTAATGTGGAAAGCGCTGCAGCTGGCTGCAGAAATAACCAGAACCACAAAATTAAATGCCACCTGGGTTCTCTTCCTGCTTACATACTGGCTTTCTGGGCCACATGGGCACCACTGCCTCCCTACTTCACATCTTCCAGGCTCTTCCATCCTAAGGAAGCAATCCTTCTTTAACTCCAACTTGAAAGTTCCCAAAGAGTTCCACTTCCTCACCTGTGTGTCCAGAGAAGTAAAAGTGGCAATGACTGGCCGCCCACAGAACCAAAGGGAGGGAGTAGGAGAGGGGTCCTCTTCCCCCAGGAAGGGGAAGCTAGACTAGGCTAAATTAGTTCTCTAAGGCCCTTCACATACTGTACGTCGCTTACACCTTGTGACCACTGACTGAGACAGGTAGACTCATTCCTCATTTTGACAAATGAGGAAACTAAGCAGAAGGTAGAGTAACTTTCCCAAGGTTAGCCAGCTAGTCTTTGGCAGAGCTGGACTTCCTGACCAGGTCTCCCTGTATCCCAAGTCCAGTTCCTCAATGGCATTGTGCCGAATGGCATGTTCAATGCATGAGGGAGACACCAGGTTTTCTGGAATGTTTGGTCAAGTGTCCTGCAGAAGAATGACAGGAACTGAGGGAATATTGCACAGGAGACTAGACAGGTGGATTGGGATCATATTCTAGAAAAGGGAATGTTAGACTAAACTTAGGCCCTTATTTAGAATGCAATGGGGAGTCAGTGAAGGTTTTGAGCAGAACTATAATAATATTAGATTTTTAATTCTAGTCTCTAAAAAAGCTGAGCATATGCCAGTCAATGCATAGAGGTTAGGGTCTCAGGAGTCATGAACTGTTCAAAGAACCATCAATTCTCATCTTCTCCATTTCAGGAGCTGTCAGCCAGTCACCCTCACCAGGACATCCACAGGCCCTGGACTGGCCAGCTTCTGGGCTCAATATGTATCCCCTCATTAACCTAATAACAAGAAGGGAATAGGAGTGATGATTCTAGTCATGGAATCCTAACTAGTTACTGGGAATATAAAGAATAGAGCTCCCAAAGGGGACAGGAAGGAGCTTGTGGGGTGAACACCTGGTCTTTCTATGTGTCTACATCTCTCTATATATCAATATTTTTGTCAATATAGATACTGGTGTCAATGCCAATATTGATGTTGATATCCTATTGGTTCTGTTTCTCTGAAGAACCCTGACTAATACAGGGACCAAGAGGGGTCAAGGTGATGACAGGAGAGCCACTTAAACATGTCCAGGTGATAGAGGTAGGACATAGTAGGAAGTCCCTTGCACATTAGAGGTCTAGGCACAACTCCATCCCATTTTTAAAACTGAGATACAATTCACACACTATAATATTTACCCCTTAAACTGCAATTCAGTGGTTTTTCATATATCCACAGAGTAGTTCAACAGTCACCACTATCAAATTCCAGAACATTTTCATCACTCTAAAAAGAAACTCTGTAACCGTTAGCAACCACTCTGCACTACCCCTTCTCCAAGCCCCTGGCAACCACTAATCTTCTTTCTGTCTCTATGGATATACCTTTTCCAGAGATTTCACATAAATGGAATCATATAATACATGACTCTTTGTGTCTGACTTCTTTCATTTAACAACATGTTTTCAAGGTTCATCCATGTTTTGTATGCATCAGTAGTTCATCCCTTTTTAAGGTTGACTAATATTTCATTGTATGGATATACCATGTCTTGCTTATCCATTAGTCAGCTAATGGACATTTGGGTTCTTTCTACTTTTTGGCTATTATGAATAAAGCTGCTATGAACATTTCTGTGTAAGTTTTTGTGTGAACATAGATTTTCAATTCTGGGGGTCATATACCTATGAATGGAATTGCTGGTTCATGTGGTAACTGTATGTCTGACTTTATGAGGAACTGCCAGAATTTTGAAAGCAACTTGCTCCTTTTTACATTCCCACCATCACTGTAGGCATGCCCCAATTTCTCTATATCCTCACCAACCTTTACTGTTGTCCAACATTTTTATCATAGCCATTCTAGTGGGTCTGAAGTACTATCTCATTGTTTTAAGCTGGGTGCAGTGGTGCATGCCTGTAGTCCCAGATACTTGAGAGGCTGAGGTGGGAGCATCACTTGAGCCCAGGAGTTTGAAGCTACAGTATGCCATGAATGTGCCTGTGAGTAGCCACTGCACTCCAGTCTGAGCACCATAGTGAGACCCCATCTCTTAAAAAGAACAAAAACAAAAAATGTATTCATTGTTGATTTAATTTGCACTACCCTCCCTGCTGGCTAATGACATTTGGCCTCTTTTTATGTGCTTACTGTCATTTGTACATCTTCTTTGGAGATATGTATATTCAGATATTTTGCACAATGTTTTAATTGGATTATTTGTCTAGGTATTGTTAAACTGTAGGAGTTCTTTATATATTCTAGATACACGTCCCTTATTAGATATATAATTTGAACTTTTCTCTCATTCTGCACTTTTCTCAATGGTATCCAATGAAACATAAAAGTTTTATATTTTGATTATGTAGAGTAATTTCATGTAATTGCTGATAAGGTAGGCTTTATGTCTGCCATGCTGATGTTTGTTTTTATACGTGTTTTTTATTTCTTCTAGTCCTCCACGATTACCTTCTTTTGTACTAGATATTTTCTAGTATTCCTTTGTCATTTCTTTCATTATATATTTTTAGTTATTTTCTTAGTGTTTGCCCTGGAGATTATAATTGGCATCTTAATTTATAACAACCTAATTTGGATTAATATTATCTTCATTTCAATTGTATACATAAACCTTTCTCCAATATAGCTTCATTCCCTCCCCAACTTTTGTACTGTTTTTGTCATACAGATTACATCTTTATATGTTGTATGACCATCAACATAGACTTATAATTTTTGCTTCATATCACTGTCCTTTAAAACAAATAAGAGGAAAAAAAGAGTTACATAGAAAAAATAAATTTATTTTTCCTTTTGTATTTATTTTCCCTTTGTATTTACCTATGTAGTTACCTTTATTTCTTTAGGTGGATCTGAGTTACTTCCTATTACCCTATCACTTCAGCCTGAAGGACTGAACATTCATTTGTTAGTATTTCTTGTAGAAAAGCTGAATTTTGTTCGTATTTCTTGTAGAGAAATACTAATGAATGTTCAGTCCTTCAGGCTGAAATACCTGACAAACTGCCTCCATTTTTATCTTTCTGGGAATGTCTTAATGTCTCCTTCATTTTTAAAAGATAGTTTTGTTGGATGTAAAATTCTTGGTTGACAGTTTGTCTTTCAGGGCTCTGACTAACCATTCCACTGTCTTCTGACATCTATGGTTTCTGATGAAAAGTCAGCTGACAATCTTATTAAGGATCTCTTATACATAGTGAGTCACTTCCCTCTTGATACTCTGAAGATATTCTCTTTGTCTTTGCCTCTTAATAGTTAAATTATGATGTGTCTAGGTAAGGATCTTTCTTAGTTTATCCTAGTTGGAGTTTGTTGAGATTCTTGAATGTGTAGATGAATGTTTCTCATCAAATTTGGGAAGTTTTAGTCATCCTTTTTCTCTCAAATATTCTTTCTGCCACTCTATCTTCTCTTCTAGCACTCCCATTATGCATATTTTTGAATTGTTGGTATATCTCGGTATGCTTGATAGGTCTTTGAGACTCTTCATTTTTCTTCATTCTTTTTATCTTTCTCTTCCTTGGACAGATTATATCATTTGACCTATCATCAGGTTTGCTGACTTCTTTTTCATCTGCCTGTTAAACTGTTTTGTTGAGCTCCTCTAAGTGAACGTTTCATTTAAGTTACCGTACTTTCAACTCCATAATTTTTGTTTTAATAACTTCACTTTATTGATATTCTATATTTCATGAGACAACATTTTTAAACTTTTCTTTAGTTCCTTAGACATAATTTCCTTAGTTCTTTAAGCATATTTTAAATAGCTAATTTAAAGCCTTTGTCTAATAAATCTAACATTTGAGGTTCCTTAGTGTAGTTTCTCTTGTTTTTGCCCCTTTTTCCTGTTTATGGGCCATACTTTCTGATTTCTTTGCATAACTTATATTTTTTGTTGAAAAAGTTGACCTTTAAAATAATATAATATGGTAACTCTGGAAATCAGATTCTCCCCTCTCCAGAGTTTGTTATTATTATTTGTTTTGCTGCTGCTTTTTTTTTCAGTGGCCTTTGGAATTATTCTGTAAAGTCTATATTCTTTGTCACATGTTGTAACTGAAGTCTCTGCTTGCTTAGCTTAGCTACTAATGATTAAAGAGAGATTTCCTTAAATGCCTCAGACCAACACATCTCCCATTCTTCACTTTGGGGTTCTCTGTGGATGTTAAACACTCCACAAGGAAGCAAAAGAAAAGGTCTTCTGAAGAAAATCACTTGCTAAAAGAAAAGTTTAAGTTCCCAATGAAATTCAAGAAAATGTAGAGCCTATGAAATGTAAGATGAGAGAAGAAATAATAATGCAGAAGAATGGGATGAACAGAAGCCTGGCTGAGATTTTTTTTACTGTGAGAAACTAATAATATAAGAAATAAACAATGCTATGACAGAATTTTGGACTGTGCCAATAGTAATTAAGTACTGCAGCAAAACAAATGCATATCAAGTCATCGATGTTGATAAGATGTCAGGAATGCAGTGATAAAAGAAGGATGAAAATTATAAAAGGGAAAGCAGGAATGCAGTGGGTAAAAGAAAAAGGATGAAAGGAGAACTAAATATGTGATCCATCATATGGAAAACTGTTTGTTCATTCATTAATTCATTTAACAAATATTTATTGAACACAGACTTGGTGCTAGGAACTGAGAATAAATCATGAACAAAACAAAGTTTTAGCCTTAATGAAGCCCACATTCTGGTGGAAAAACAGAAAATAAACAAGGGAGTATAATGTAAATAATAAATATTTAAATTATAGTAAATGCAGTGGCATGGAATGGTAAGTTTTATAAAGAAAAAGAACACAGAATGAAGGGTTACACAGTGATTAGTGTGTGTCAGTGGGGTGATACTGCAGTTGGAAAGATAAAATCTTAAGAGACACCTGAATTAAATGATGGAGAGAGTCCTGTGGATATCTGAAGGGAGGGTGTCTTAGTCTATTTAGTGTTGTTGCTGTAACAGAATACCTGAGACTGGGTAATTTATAAAGGAGAGGTTTATTTAGCTCACAGTTCTGCAAGCTGGGAAGTTCAAGGGTATGACCCAAGGTGAGGGCTACTGGTCTGCAGTATAACATGGTGGAGAAGGCCAAATGGGCAGTGGATACATGCAAAGAGACTAAACCCAAGGGACATCCTGGCTTTATAAAATCCAACTCTTGGAGAACTAATTCTGTATTGGACATTTTAAGTTTGAGATGTCTATTAAACATCAATTTAGGTTTAGGCTTAGGAGGTGTTGAGTTGACAGATGAATATATAAACTGAAGATCAAGGAAAATGTCAAGACTGGAAGTACAACACTGAGCACCATCAGTGTGTAGATGACGTTTAAAATCATGGCACTTAAATCCCATTGGCTATTAGATTAAAGTGTTGGATCCAGAAATGAGAAGATCATGATAAAAGGGGATCAACAGTAAGCAATAAAACCAACTGAGTGTGGAATCTACTCCAAATATAATAATTTCTAAAAATTAACTCAGAGGCCGGGTGCGGTGGCTCAAGCCTGTAATCCTAGCACTTTGGGAGGCCGACACGGGTGGATCACGATGTCAGGAGATCGAGACCATCCTGGCGAACACGGTGAAACCCCATCTCTACTAAAAAAATACAAAAAACTAGCCGGGTGAGGTGGCGGGCGCCTGTAGTCTCAGCTACTTGGGAGGCTGAGGCAGGAGAATGGCGTAAACCTGGGAGGCGGAGCTTGCAGTGAGCTGAGATCCGGCCACTGCACTCCAGCCTGGGCAACAGAGTGAGACTCCGTCTCAAAAAAAAAAAAAGAAAAGAAAATTAACTCTCAGAAAAGAATTACTCTAAATTTACGTCCTTAAAAAATCTCTCATATTATGGAAAAGAGTCCTGTGGATGTCTGAAGAGAAAGTGTCTTAGTCCATTTAGTGTTACTGTAAAAGAATACCTGAGACTGGGTAATCTACAAGAAGAGGCATGAGGGAAAAGACATGGACAGGTCATGAAAAAAATCAAGGACCCATCTCCCTACACACATAGCATTCTGAGCCATGATGATAAGGCTGAACAAGAAGACCAATTTGGAAAGGCACTATTATGGAAAATTGTGTTCAAATTTTTTTTTTTTTTTTTTTTTTGAGATGGTGTCTTGCTTTGTTGCCCAGGCTGGAGTGCAGTGGCACAATCTCAGCTCGCTGCAACCTCTGCCTCCCGGATTCAAGTGATTCTCATGCCTCAGCCTCCCATGTAGCTGAGATTACAGGAACCCACCACCACGTCTAGCTAATTTTTGTATTTTTAGTAGAGATAGGGTTTCACCATGTGGCCCAGGCTGGTCTCTAACTCCTGGCCTCAGGTGATCCATCCACCTCAGCCTCCCACAGTGCTGGGATTACAGACATGAGCCACCATGCCCAGGCTCAAATTCTTTATTTTGAACAAAAATCTTGTTTGGCAAAGAAACATCAGCCTGAAATGACCTCAATCAATACTGGTTTGCAATGATTAGAGATGTCACCTGACAGAATCAGTAAATAAGGAAGGCAAAGAAATTTGACACAGATTTAGTAATTATTGCTAAAGGTATCACCTCACAATTGCAAGTGTCAAATGTCTTTGTAAACAATCCTTCTAAAGCTCACTTGAAAATCAATAGAGAAAATGGTTGTCTGTGGAAATCATGCACACACATCATCGGGACAAATTAAACAACCAAAAATCTGTCCCCACGTAATAAGCTATTGTGGCTTGGGATAGAAGTTTCCGTGGGAGTAAACATATAGATACAAACATAAATGTGTCACAATGCCTCAAATGGAAATGAAGACAATGTACTGTGGAAAACTGTGTTGGACGATTTTTAAAAATGGCTCTACTGACGACAGAGACACTAATGTCCAAGACGCCAGTAAGGAGTTTGAATAAAATTGTTTCTTACAACTTTATTATCATATGAGTAGGAAAAAAGCAGTAATTAAATTACTTTTATAATATATAATTTTAAATTGTATACATAATGAAACTACTCCAATCAAATTTATAAGTAAACATCAATTTCAATAAGGTTCTAAAGGTTATTTATACTTAAATTGGCCAAAATTCTGGAGATTATTCTCAACTAGAAAAGGAATGGAGGTGTTTTATGTTCTGGGTTATCCTGTATTTAAACATATATAGTGCTGGATATTCCTACAGTTTTAAAACTAAATGCAAAATTATAGCATTATCTTCAATTTGGTGGCATGAGGGAAAGACATGGATGGGCCATGAAAAAATCGGGGTCTCATCTCCTGACATAGACAGCATTCTGAGCCATGGTAATAGTTGAACAAGAAGATCAAAGCCCTCCCCATCGTTCTGAGTCAGATTCTTAATACTGATAAGGGTACACTCCAAACAAGGAAGCAAATGTGTGTGTGTGTGTGCATGTGTGTGTGTGCAAGCACACACAAGTGAGCACACACATGGATGTCAGGAAGGCAAAGGCAGAATCAGAGAGGCTGGGAAATATCATTTGGGAACTATTTTCAGAGCTATAGACCAACATCTTCAACAAATACCTGTTGGGTTGGGAATATTATTAAGTTGGTGCAAACATAATAGTGGGTTTTGCCATTAAAAGTCATAGCAACCTTCAACACAGAAAGCCTATGGTTATGAGCTTTTCCTTTAGTTTGACTTTTCTTTGATATGGTTGGTCCGCCCCAAAAAAGGAGAAATATATCAGTCAGAAGAGGCATCCACAGCGGGACACAGCACTTCCGTGGCTCATGTTGCACAGTGGGTTCAACAAATATGGAATAATGTACCAACTTCCAGTTAAAAAAATAATGAATTGAACCCAAGCTTTGAGCTCTACTTTCTTTGGAAATGCCATTAAAGCAACAATACAGGGTTTTAACAACAACCAATAAGGCATCTGTTTACAAGGACCAATGGGGAAAAGGCAACATCAAAATTTTGGAGACTGGAAAGCAGACAGACAAGCTGAGGACTGAGAAAGTTGAGTTATAAGCCAATGGAGGGTAAATCCAAGAACCAATCTAGTTTATACTAAAGAGTCCCCCAATCACTCAGCAATTGCTATCCAGGATCTCTGGAAGTAAAGGTGAATATTTGACTAATAATTCAAGAGTTGTTGAAAGTCTGTTTAAGAGACATTTGGACTCCCCTGCCCCATTTTCCCCCTGAATCTTTACACCCAGGCAGATGACTGAATGTCTAGTTTTTGCAAGAAGGATGACAGGTATAATTGACAGACACAAGAGAATTATTAAGTCTAAACACACACATCCTGGATCTTGAAATTCTTAGGACTCTTCACCTGCTCAGATAGTGTGACTCAGGTGGCCAGGCCTTCTGCATCTAGGGAGGAGACTGTACAAGTCTTCTCTGGGGAATTGACCAGCCCAACAAGAAAGACCCTGAGATACTGACATGGGGGTTGCCCAGGGAAATAGTCTGTCAAATAATCCACAATTATACAACCAATGAGCTCCACTCATGTTTTCAGAACTTCCAATAAACTTTTTAATCTCTCATTCTAAGTATGTGCAGATAGCTAGAGATTACCAGACATGTGAGGAAAACCTCCAAAGTGAAAATCAGAGAAAACTAAACAAAAAAAGAGAGAGGTTATGGAGATGGGGTATGGTAGGTAGAATAATGGCCTCCCAAAATGTGCATGTTCGAATCCCCAGAACCAGGGAATGCATTATGTTACACGGCACTTTTGCAGATTTAAGGTTGCAAATGGAATTAAAGTTGTTAAGGATCTGATTTTGAGATGAGGAGATTATTCTGGATTATCCTGGTGAGCCCCGTCAAATCACAAGTGTCCTTAAAAGCCAATAACTTTTCTTTGCCATGGTCAGAGGGAGATGTGGCAACTAGAAAAGAGACAGCGAGATGTGAGGAAACGGGCTATGAGTTAAGAAATGTGACTGATCTCTGAAAGCTGAAAAAGTCAAGGAAATAGACTAGCCCTAGAACCTCCAGAAAGAAACAGGATCCTTCCAACACCGTGATATCAGTTCAGTGAAACCCATACTGAACATCTAACCTACAGAACTATAAGCTAATACACATATTGTTTTAATTTTTTACAGCAGCAAAAAAACCAGAACAGGGGTATTTAGAGAAACAGAAATTATCCAGAAAGAAGAAAATCTCTTTTTTAAAAAGTATTAGTTCCCTCAAAGGGATGAAGTATTGCAAACATGAAATAGGAACAGGATTCTATTTTAAGAAAAGCAACATTCTGAAACCAAAAAAGTGCTCATAAAGTTAAAAATACGATAGAAAAAATTTAAAGTCCGCAGCAGGCTTGGAAGCTATAGATGAGGAAATCTCCCAGAAAGTAGATCAAAAAGACAAAGATACAGATAATAGGAAAGAAAAGATTATAAAAAAAAAAAAAAAAAACTAGAGAAACCATCCAGAAGATGCCATCCAAATAAAAGGAGTTCCAGAGAGAACAAACAGGGGAGTACATCAGCAATAAAGCAACAATAAAACATGTCCCTAAGAGAAGGACAAGAATTGCCAGATTGAAAAGGCCCATGAGTACCAAGTAAGATGGACAAAAATAGACCCATGCTGAAACATATCATCATGAAATTTCAGAACACTGGGAGCAAAGAGAATATTTTTTAAAATATTTCTGATCATTTTTAGACGACCTAATCTGTCCATTCCTGGGAGGAATACAATAAAAGATTCAACTGCAAATAATGAATTATCATCCTCTCCCTGTGACTCTGTCGATTGTTGCTTGATATATTTTTAGGTGCATATATATTTGTATTGGGTTTTTTGTTATATTGTTCCTTTTATTACTATATAACTTCTTGCTTTATTCATTACGATGTTTAGGCATTAAATGCTACTTTGTCACATGTTGAAATTGCCACACTATCAATATTTTCATATTTGCCTGGAATCCAGTCTGATTTTTCAACTTTCTTTGCCTTTTTGTATTGCTTATTTCTTATTTTAAATACACAATGTTGTCTCTTTCTTTTAAAACATCTACTCTGAGATGTCTGTGAATTTAATTAGCGAATTTAATCCATTTTCATGTATTATTATTATTGTTACATTATAATGTATTTCACAATTTACACTTATAGGAATTTCTTTTTCTTTTTTCCTTCTATCCAACTTTCTTTTGGGTAGGGAGAATTTCCTTTTGCTGGTTCAAAAGTTATATATTTTGCTTTGGGCCTTGTGTCAGTTGCCCTTAATTTAAGACCCATACTCAAGTTTATTTATCCTTATTTATTTCTTGAACTTGACTATATTTCTATGTAGTCTTCCGTGTTTTTCATATCACTTGTAGTACCCACTTGACTTTGGTCTGATTCTTGTTTGTTGGAGATCTGCTTCAACTTAAAAACATTTAGAATTTGTCTTTGATGTTCTTATGTTTCACTCTAATATGGGTACAAGTTCTTTGTGGGGTTTGCTTTGTTTTGTTTTGAGACAAAATCTCACTCTATCCACCAGGCTGGAGTGCAGTGGCACGATCATGGCTTACTGCAGGCTCAACCTCCCAGGCTCAAACAATTCTCCTGCTTCAGGCCCCTCAAGTAGCTGGGACTACAGGTGCACACCACCACATTCAGCTAGTTTTTTTTTTATTTTTTGTAGAGAAGTAGTCTCACTATGTTGCCCAGGCTGGTTTTGAACTCCTGGATGCAAGCAATCTTCCTGCCTCAGCCTCCCAAAGTGTTGGGATTACAGGTGTGAGCCACCACACCCAGCTAAGTATAGGTTTTTCTTTATCTATTTTCTTTGGTGTTCTATAGGACTTTTCAAGCCAGAGACTCTTGTCTTCAATTTTAGGAAGTTGAATCTTCACTGTTTCTTTAAATATTTCATCTTCTCCATTTTTTTCTTCTCTTAGTGTTTTCATTTTTAAAATATTAACACTTTTACTTCTATCCTCCATAATTCAAAGCATTTTGAAAATATATATTTTTCTCCCTCTTCATCATTTCCTACTGCCTCAGGATAATTCCTCTACCTAGTCCTCCATTACATTAATTTGTTCTTCAGCTGTTTCCATCCTGGTATTAATTCTGTCTCTTGTATTTTTTGCTTTAACTATTACACTTTTCATACTCAATATTTCCACTTGGCTCTTGCCAATGATTTCTTACTTTTTCTTTATATGCTTAAAATCATCTCTTATTTTCTTAATTATTTTTATAATGTTTATTTTAAATTCTGAAGCCATCTCTCAATAATTCTGCTTCAGGTGGAATGCATTCAGTTTGTCTTTTTTTTTTTTTTTTTTTAATAAGAGAGGTATTTCTCAGGTGTCTAGGCATCTTGGCCTGTGAATTCATTTTCCTACAATGGAATCAACTACTTTGTTTAGCAAAGCATATGAATGGAATCTCAAGTGCCAGGCTGTCATTTGTGTCCCTGTGGATGAATGTCAGTTAAGTAGAGGGATGAGCCTCTGGGTAGTGAAGCTCAAGTACCACAAAACAACAGTTAGCCACTGCTCTTTGTTGCCATTGTAACTAACAACTCCTCTGGTTGAGATTTCATTTTGCATCAATTCCTCACTCAGCAGAGCACCCAGCTGTCCCATGTTTACTGGTACTGGAGGTTTGGACTATTGCTTCCAATTTCTATAGTGAAGTGGAAGTCAAAGATGGTATCAAGACACTTCAGGAGAAGCAGCAAGAGTAGAACTTTTTAAAAGCTTCCTGCCAACCCCGCGGGTTTTAATCTTAGTTCAGCATTACACTCACATCTGGAACATTTTTCAAATGCCACTGCATCACAGACCAGCGAAATCAGAATACCCGGGATAAGGGTTGGAGGTGAGTATTGATTTTCTCAACACTGTATTTTGAAAACAAAAATCAAACCAACAAATCAGTCTTAAAAAATAGGACAGAGCACATCACTGCTGTCTTCACCTGGATTCAACAAAAGTTGCCACAGTTGCTCTCATCCTCTCTCTCTCTCTTATTCTCTGTTAGGGGGTGTTTTGTTTCGTTGAAGCATTTGGAAATAAGTTGCAGACAGCTAGTAATTCAACATCAACTAAGGAGGAGGACATTCTCCTATACTTCCCTGTTATCTGGTGTGAATACTTTTTAAAGCTTCTCAGATGATATCTAACGTGCACCAGGATTGCAAATCGCTGCTCTAACCCACCCTCCCACCATTGCCTTTGCTTGTCCCATCCATTACTGCCCTCAACATACATGAGTGTGTGTACACATATATACACACACTCCAGCTCAAAGCAACCATGAGACCCTTCCAGGGGCTTCCAAGCAGTTCCTTGTTAGTTCCTCTAATCCATGTTTTCTCCTATTTCTGTGGTTTCTCCAGAGTAGAGTTCATGGCAGGAACCATCAATGTGGGCTTCTAGGTCACCTTGACAGGAACTTGAAGCCCTCGAGCTCTGTATATTTATTTTATAATGTTGATGTAATTGGTCAGGTCCAGCTCTTGATAAAGCAGTGAAGAAATCACATTTTAGGCAAAACATAAAAGTACAGAAAAACTGAAGGCAATCCTAATGCAAACTAAAGTCTGTACTTGAATTTGTTTATAAGGTTTCTTAAACATATGTGAAATATTTATTTAGCCACAACAAAACACATAAAGACTAAATTAACCCACTTTGTCCAAAGGCCCATTTCAGTCTGAGTTGTAAATGCCTAAAATTAAGTTACATGATCCAGTCTCCAAGTTCCCTTTAAAAAAAAAAAAAAAAAAAAATTCTTGAAATAGTGCATCTTTCTCAACATCTTTACCATATTGGACACTATAAAATTGTAAATCTTTTTCAACCGGATGTGCAAGTGATGATGCCTCAGTGTGGTTTTAATTTGCACTTCACTGGCTATCAGCAAGGTCAAACATCTTTTTACATAGCAGAGTAGTCATTTATACATTTTATCTGATATTCATAATGTTTGCCCATCTTTTAAGAGCGGTTTTTCAATTAAAGGTCAATAGAATTTCCCTCCAATCTTACTTTAAAGTAACCAATATTTTCTATTGGTTTTGCATCCTTCTGAATCTCTCAAAATGCATCCAGATATATACTCACTTAGAGTTCTAGTAAGATGATTCTGAAGCTACCCAAATACATAAGGGTAGAGTGCAAAGTGTGAGGAATCATGAAGGAAAATCTATCCATGCCAGCCCAAGGCAAGTACAAATCCTAAATAGAATCCTATTCAATGGTGAGAAGGGAGCGAGAAGCAAGAACTTAGCAACCAATGACAAGGAAATGAACACAGCAGCGCAGAGAGATGAAGACCATGTTTCTGTAAACTGAACCCATAAAACATGAAAATTTGGGGCAAATCTACTTTCTATTCTCAGTGGCATGGGACAAAGTTCAAGGACTCCAAAGAAGAAAACGGATGAAAAATGAGCTCCTGTAACTATGGATTGGGTCGACAAAAGAACAGGCAGAGCTAAGAAAAAATGGTAAGAAGCCAGGCAATGCTACTGCAACATTTTTTAAATGGGTAGGAAGGGAGGGAGAACAGATTCATCACTGAAGGAACCCAGATTGGCAAGATGGAGAGTCGTTGAGAGAAAATAATGCAGAATGTAGAAGCAAAAGACAAAGGATTGAGGAAAACCACAGAAGTAAGAAAAAGAGATGGAGTATAGGATAACTGGTGCTCCTAAAGAAGAGACCAGAGGCCGGGTGCGATGGCTCACGCCTGTAATCCTAGCACTTTGGGAGGCCGAGGCAGGTGGATTGCCAGTGCTCAGGAGTTCGAGACCAGCCTGGGCAACATGGTGAAACTCCGTCTCTACTAAAATACAAAAAACAATTAGCCGGGCGTGGCAGTGTGCGCCTACAGTCACAGCTACTCGGGAGGTTGAGGCAGGAAAATTGCTTGAACCCGGGAGGCGGAGGTTGCAGTGCGCCAAGATCACGTCACTGCACTCCAGTCTGGGCAACAGAGTGAGACTCCATCTCAAAAAATTAAAGACAAAAAAGACAGAAACAGTGTTCGAAACATGAAAGAAGAGATCTTTCCTAATACAAAAGAGGAACAAAGAAGGCAATGTCAAGGCAAGTTCTGATAAAATTATTTCATTTTGGTTATAAACAAAAACGTATGTAAATATCTACACTGAAGAAAAAGTACTCTGATGTTTCTGCCGTACAATTCACTGCCAGAAGACAAGGCAGGCTTTAAAGGAAGAAAAGGAATATGGTCCTAAGTTCTAAGCCCCCAAATTCTAAGCCCAGACAAGGTGCCAGTCACCTGGTAAGGAAACAAGCTGTTATCAAACATCAGAAAATTTTAGGAGGAGATCACGTAAACACTCTCTCAAGAACTAGTTGAATAAGTACATATTTCTGAACCTGAAAGCTGTGTCGTAGAAAGCCTGGGGTAAGAGCCAAATCCATCCAAACTGCATCCAAATTCTAAACATGAAATGAAGACTAAATAGACGTGGGAAATATTGTTATAAGAAAGAACAAAAATATTAAGTTCTTTGACAAAGACAGACACCTAATACAAATATTAACAAGTTCCTTGTAATAGACTGGGGCAAAAATTCAGGATACACAAATCTGGTGAGGTGGATTTGGAATTGATATTGACGGAGGAGAGAATGAGAGGAATCAAAAACGTGCAGCTGGCCTTCTCGTTCATAGAGAAAAGACAAAGGGCAAGGCCTTACTTTTAAAACTCATGAACTGGAGAATGAGGATTAATCAAGTTATTCAATTATCAATAGATCTAAAAGCAGAATCTATATGGGCATTCAATTACTTTAAAAATTATGAACAGTACAGCAAAAGATACAAAGCAAATTATACTGCGATGAGTCACAACAAACAAAATAACCTAAGAACGTTTTTAAACAGAAATTATTACGACAACAAATGAAAATGGAATAAACACAGATTTTTTTAAAAGCTTAAATTAAAACATAAAATATAACTCCACAAACACTTAAGTAAAATAAAATGATTCAGAAAGACTATGAGTAAGAGGACCAGCAAAACTTGTTCAAAAAAATTGTTCTAGGAAAAACAAACAAGCAGAAAGCAGAACCATGATAACATCAGATAAAGGAGAACTCTTTCAAAAATCCAAACATCATAGAAATCTGTTGCCATTTAAATCGTCCCAATGCATAAAGAAAATGTTCAATTACTTTTACAAATTATGCAGAATTAAATATTTTAAAAGTAGACAAGCACAAAATGGAAGACTATAAATTATGAATATACATGCAGCAAATAAACTAAACAGGACATTAAAAGAAAAATTGTGAGAATAAGGAAAGGTTATTCAAAATTTTGTAGGCTGTTAATATAAAAAGAAAAAAGTTTCAATAAATACCTAAAAAACAATTTTTTATTTTTTTTTGAGACCGAGTCTTGCCCTGTCACCCAGGCTAGAGTGCAGTGGCATGATATTGGCTCACTGCAACCTCTGTCTCCTGGGTTCAAGCCATTCTTCAGCCTCTCGAGTAGCTGTGATTACAGGCACGTGTCACCACACCTGGCTAATTTCTGTATTCTTAGTAGATATGGGGTTTCACCATGTTCGTCTGGCTGCTCTTGAACTCCTGACCTCAAGTGATCCACACGCCTCAGCCTCCCAAAATGCTGGGATTACAGGTGTGAGCTACCACGCATGGCCCTAAAATACAAGTTTTAAAAGTAATATCTATCCCTGATGGCAATGTTTCATAAAACAAGAATAGAAAGATAGTTCTACAACAAAAACGTTGGCACATGTACATCAAATGAGTGTTGGCATCATTCTCAAAGGGAAGACACACATGAGACTACCCCTAAATCTGAGAAAAGACTAAGGAGACTGGTGCTACCACTGGTTTTGCTCTCTCTTCTGGAGGTGCTACCAATGTTACTAGGCAAGAGAATGAAATTAGAGATACAACTATTAGGAAAATAAGTATAACGATTAATATTTAAACATTTTATTATTTTCTACCTAGGGAAAAAAAAACAAGAAAATGAATTGAAAACCTGTTAGAAATAATAATAGATTCAGTAAGGCACGCGGATTAAAAATATATATGCTAAAGTCACCCTCCAAGATGGCTGAATAGTAACAGCTCCAGTCTACAGTTCTCAGCGTGAGTGAGGCAGAAGACAGGTGATTTCTGCATTTTCAACTGAGGTACTGGGTTCATCTCACTGGGGTTTGTTGGACAGTGGGTACAGCCCACGGAGTGTGAGCCAAAGCAGGGCGGGGCATCGCCTCACCTGGGAAGCACAAGGTGGCCAAGAGGTTGGGGAATTCCCTTTCCTAGCCAAGGGAAGCCATGACAGATGGTACCTGGAAAATCGGGACACTCCCACCCTAATACTGCACTTTTCCACCAGTCTTAGCAAATGGCACACCAGGAAATTATATCCCACGCCTGGTCCAGAGGGTCCCATGCCCATGGAGCCTTGCTCACTGCTAGCACAGCTATCTGAGATCAAACTGCAAGGCGACAGCAAGGCTGGGGGAAGGGTGTCCACCATTGCCGAGACTTGAGTAGGTAAACAAAGCGGCAGGGAAGCTCGACCTGGGTGGAGCCCACTGTAGCTCAAGGAGGCATGCCTGCTTCTGTAGACTCCACCTCTAGGGGCAGGGCATAGCTGAACAAAAGGCAGCAGAAACTTCTGCAAACTTAAATGTCCCTGTCTGACAGCTTTGAAGAGAGTAGTGGTTCTCCCAGCACAGAGTTTGAAATCTGAGAATGGACAGACTGCCTCCTTATGTGGGTCCCTGACCCCTGAGTAGCCTAACTGGGAGACACCTCCCAGTAGGGGCTGACTGACACCTCTTACAACCAGGTGCCCCTCTGAGACAAAGCTTCCAAAGGATCAGGTAGCAACATTTGCTATTCTGCAATATTTGCTGTTCTGCAGCCTCCGCTGGTGATACCCAGGTAAACAGGGTCTGGAGTGGACCTCCAGCAAACTCCAACAGACCTGCAGCTGAGAGTCCTGACTGTTAGAAGGAAAAATAACAAACAGAAAGGACATCCACACCAAAACCCCATCTGTACATCACCATCATCAAAGACCAAAGATAATAGATAAAAACCACAAAGATGGGGAGAAACCAGAGCAGAAAAGATGAAAATTCTAAAAATCAGAGTGCCTCTTCTCCTGCAAAGGNTATCCAGCCAAACTAAGCTTCATAAGTGAAGGAGAAATAAAATCCTTTACAGACAAGCAAATGCTGAGAGATTTTGTCACCACCAGGCCTGCCTTACAAGAGCTCCCGAAGGAAGCACTAAACATGGAAAGGAACAACCGGTACCAGCCACTGCAAAAACATGCCAAATTATAAAGACCATCAATGCTAGGAAGAAACTGCATCAACTAATGAGCAAAATAACCAGATAACAGGATCATATTCACACATAACAATACTAACCTTAAATGTAAATGAGCTAAATGCTCCAGTTAAAAGACACAGACTGGCAATTGTATGGAGTCAAGACCCATCAGTGTGCTGTATTCAGGTGACCCATCTCACACACAGAGACACATATAGGCTCAAAATAAAGGGATGCAGGAAGATCTACCAAGCAAATGGAAAACAAAAAAAAGCAGGGGTCGTAATCCTAGTCGCTGATAAAACAGAGTTTAAACCAACAAAGATCAAAGGAGACAAAGAAGGCCACTACATAATGGTAAAGGGATCAATGCAACAAGAAAAGCTAACTATCCTAAATATAAAACTATCCTGTGCACCCAACACAGGGGCACCCAGATTCATAAAGCAAGTCCATAGAGACTTACAAAGAGACTCAGTCTCCCACAGAATAATAATGGGAGACTTTAACACCCCACTGTCAACATTAGACAGATCAAAGAGACAGAAAGTTGACACAGATATCCAGAACTTGAACTCACGTCTGCACCAAGCAGACCTAATAGACATCTACAGAACTCTCCACCCCAAATCAACAGAACATACATTCTTCTCAGCACCACATCGCACTTATTCCAAAATTGACCACATAGTTGGAAGAAAAGCACTCCTCAGCAAATGTAAAAGAACAGAAATTATAACAAACTGTCTCTCAGACCACAGTGCAATCAAGTTAGAACTCAGGATTAAGAAACTCACTCAAAACTACTCCACTACATGGAAACTGAACAACCTGCTCCTGAATGACTACTGGGTACATACGAAATGAAGGCAGAAATAAAGATGTTCTTTGAAACCAATGAGAACAAAGATACAACATACCAGAATCTCTGGGACACATTTAAAGCA
>NW_016806836.1:4109883-4122560 GCF_001698545.2 Rhinopithecus bieti
CCCATTACTGGGTATATACCCAAAGGATTATAAATCATGCTGCTATAAAGACACATGCACATCTATATTTAGTGAGGCACTATTCACAATAGCAAAGACTTGGAACCAACTCAAATGTCCATCAATGATAGACTAGATTAAGAAAATGTGGCATATTTACACCATGGAATACTATACAGCCATAAAAAAGGATGAGTTCATGTCCTTTGTAGGGACATGGATGCAGCTGGAAACCATCATTCAGAGCAAACTATCGCAAGGACAGAAAACCAAACACCGCATGTTCTCACTCATAGGTGGGAATAGAACAATGAGAACACTTGGACACAGGGTGGGGAACATCACACACCGGGGCCTGTCGCAGGGTTGGGGGAGCGGGGAGGGATAGCATTAGGAGATATACCTAATATAAATGATGAGTTAATGGGTGCAGCACACCAACATGGCACATGTATACATATGTAACAAACCTGCACGTTGTGCTCATGTACCCTAGAACTTAAAGCATAATAAAAATAATAATAAAATAAATAAATAAATATGCTAAAATCCATCGTTTTCTTAGGTTTTCAACAATGACCAACTAGAAAATATAACTGATTTTTAAAATTTCATTCATGCCAGCAATAAAACTCAAAAGATACCTAAGAATAAAGTCTATAATGTGCATGATGTCTACGAGAAAGGAACAGCAATTTAATTCTCCTGAAGTATTTAACAGAACAAAAGAAGAGAGAGAGAGAAATAGTGTGTTTTTGGATGAGAACATTCAATTTGGTTAAATACTTTCAGAAGATAATTTGGCAGTGTTATCAAAATGGCAAATGAACATACCTTTGTATGTCCCACTTCAAAGGACCCTACAGAAATCCTACCACAAAGTACAGAACTATTATACACAGAATGACTCAAGAATTTTGGACTGAGCAACCGAATAAATAGTCATGTTGTTTCCAAAGTTAGCAAAGTTTATCAAATTGGCAAATTATCAAATAAATGCCTTAAAAAGTGCTTACCCTTTGAGCTGGCAATTCCATTCCCAGGGATTTATTCTTAGGAAATATTCATGGTCGCACTCAGAGTGAGTTTCTGGAAATTAATTGCCGTGGTATTTATAATAATGGAAAAATGCAAACAATTTCAGTGTTTAACAATGGAATATTGTGTGACCCTAGACATTTATGCAGAAAAATATTCAAAGATATGGAAAGAGAAACATGATTATACTGTAACATGAAAAAATCATGTTAGAGGACAGTATGTTCTATTACATATAATGTGGTTGAAATTTTGTTGAAAAAAAACTATATGGATACACATAGGCTTAGGAAAAAGGCTAGAAAGAGACAGATCCATTGTTGACAGTGGTTGTCTCTGGGTTACAGGTTTCTGTGTGATTTAAAATTTTCTGTCTATATTTTCTGGATTTTCTCCAATAATCATGTTTTACGTTTGTATACTAAAAACTGCTTTAAAATGTTTTTTTTTTCTCTCTTCTGTGCAAGTTTCCAAAGGAATGTGACCTGCCATCCTGACCATGCTGAGTGATTTTGGAAAAGTGTCTTTTCTTCTGGGAGCCCTATAGTTCATGTCATCTGTAAGCCAGTCTTGAGGCCAGGAGTCCAAGACCAGCCTGGCAAACACAAAGAAATCCCATCACTACGAAAAATACAAAAATTAGCCAGGCATGATAGTCTACGATGACTAAGGTCCTTTGACAGCTTATATACTCTTTGGTTCACTTTAAATCAATCACCATTAGCCCTGAGGGACCTCCACTTACTACTGGTTAATTCACTCCTTCACCAGAGCAGATGTTGGTAGGGTCCCACTCACCACCCCTGGCCAGTACCCTTTCCTTGCTGCCCCAATGCTAATTGCCCTCATCTGCATGGCTAGGGCTTTCTTGGGGACTTGGGGGGTGGAGGCAGAGATTTGACCTCTCAACCAGGAGCAATCTTTAAGCAAAAACCACCCCTAGTTGGAATGTAGATCACTCCAGTCCCCTCCCATCTTGGGTGGTGCCCACGATAGCCCAGTGGGATTGATCTGCATTCAGCTGCCCACCATGGTAATGGGCTTGGCTCCTTTCCCTTCCTGCCTCACCCCAATAGTCCCCTACCTGGCTGTCCTGGGATCACCTTTCAAATAAACTACATGCTCTGGGATCCTTGTCTTTGGGTCTCTGCTTCTGAGCAACCAAAAGTAAGATAACCTGTATTCCTTATCTCCCCTCCCTCAAATCTCCAACTCCCACTCCCTCCCACTCTCAGCTGTTGACCTTGCTTTTTATTTTGTATAAGAAAGAGAAACAGTCAGAAGAGAACTTCCCACGCCCCCACCCCTAATCTGTCAATCTTCTCTTCTGTTACTGACCAATGTCTAAGGGGTGCCTTAGGGGGCAGGTCTGAAAGGGACATCAGAGTTAGGCAATTGAAAAAGGAGAGGCCACTGGGTCAGAGAAACAGCATAGGCAAAGCCTTCTGGCACCCTTGGCCCAGAGCAGGCCTGTGCACCGGTGATGAGAGGCAGAAGTGACAAGGAGGCCAGGCTTCCCAGACCACCTGCAGCCTGGCCCAGTCTCTTTTGTTGGCTGCCTGGGAGGGGAAGTCCTTTGTTGGGCAGGGTGCTGACACTAGCCCCAGTCCCTCACCCTGCCACCCCACTATCAACATTGCAGGAGATACCTGAATCTGGTCTTTCAGTTATAACCGCAATTGTATTAATAATAATAAATAAAATTATTATCAAATAATTAGCTTTTCTTCAGCACTTACTATGAGTTTGGCATATTAGTCTGCTCAGGCTGCCATAAGAGAATACCACAGATTAGGTGGCTTAAACAATATAAATTTATTTCTGTCCTGGAGGCTGAAAGTCCAAGATCAGGAGTCAGCAGGGCTGGTGTCTGGTGAGGCCTCACTTCCTAGCTTGCAGATGGCCACCTTCTTGCTGTGTCCTCATGTGGCCTTTCCTCTGTGCACACAAGAAAGAGAGGGAAAGGTCATGGGGGGAAGATCTATCTCAGTTGTCTCTTCTGTTCTTACAAGGACATCAATCCTATCTGATTAGCCCCACCCCCACTTCCCTTATGACCTCATTTAACCCTATGTATCAGTCTGTTCTCACTCTGCTAATAAAGACATATCTGAGGCTGGGTAATTTACAAAGGGAAGAGGTTTAATTGACTCAGTTCCAAATGGCTGGGGAGGTCTCACAATCATGGCGGAAGGTTAATGAGGAGCAAAGTCATGTCTCACATGGTGGCCTGCAAGACAGCCTGTGCAGGGGAATTCCCATTTATAAAACCATCAGATCTCATGAGACTTATTTACTACCATGAGAACAGTATGGGGGACACCGCCCCCATGATTCAATTATCTCCAACTGGTCCCACCCTTGACAATTATTACAATTCAAGGTGAGATTTCGGTGGGGACACAACCAAATCATATCACCCTAATTACCTCCTTAAAGGCCCTATCTCCAAATACAGTCAAATTGAGGATTAGGGCCTCAACATATGAATCTGGGGTGGGGGTGAGGGAGACACAATTTTGTCTATAATTACATGGTTCTTTGTGTTTCACGTGTATTAACTTTTTTTCATATTCATGTCAGTGTCACAAGGTGGGCATTATTATTAACATAATTTTTTAAATGAGGAAATGTGGCACCAAAAAGCTTAGTATATTGCTGAAAATCACACAGCTAGTCAGGGTGGTGGGAGGATTTGAATCCAGGCACTCTGGCTTCAGAGCCTGTGCTCTTACCCACCCCTCCATTCCAGGCCAGGCAGCCCTGAGCTCAGATGGCAGAGCCGAGGCAACAGTCACAGACCCCACGGTAAACTGGCCGTGGAATCATAACCACAGGCTTGTTCCTCTCAGTTAATCTTCACAGCAGTTTGAGGAGTTGATTGTTCATTGTGCCCATTTTATACATGAAGAAACTGAGGCTCTGAGAGTTAAGTAAGATGGCACAGGACTCAGACCAGGTCACACGTCACCCTGACTCTCTGCCCAGTTAAAATTAAGTGAATGAGTGATAGAATGAATGGATGAATGTAGGACATTCTCTGCCCAGTCAGTCTGATGTGGGAGTGGCAGAGGCTGTGCGTGAATGGGCCATGAGCTGTGAAAACCTCCTTGCTTTAAGACAAGAGACCAAGCCGGGCACAGTGGCTCACGCTTGTAATCTCAGCAGTTTAGGAGGCCAAGGCAGGATGATCACCTGAGGTCAGGAGTTCGAGACCAGCCTGACCAACATGGCGAAACCCTGTTTCTACTAAAAATACAAAAATTAGCCAGGCTTACTGGTGCATGCCTGTAATCCCAGCTACTCGGGAGGCTGAGGCAGGAGAATCACTTGAACCTGAGAGGCGGAGGTGGCAGTGAGTCAAGATTGCGCCATTCCACTCCAGCCTGGGCAACAAGAGCAAAACTCTTGTCAAATAAATAAATAAATAAACAGACAAGAGATGGAGTCAGGGTTTGAGGCTCTGAGACAGTGAGGAGCGGCTCAGGGCAGAGGTGACTATGTGGGGCTGGGGACATAGGTTCTCTAACAGTTGAGGGTCAATCAGAGGAGGAGCAGCTTCTCCATTGTTGACTCAGCCACCTCCAAAACAGAGCAGGATCCTGGGTCACACAGGATGAGCTTTGGAATCATGGGGATCAGGGTTTCCTGCCTCTGTGTGTGAATTTGGCAAAACCAATTACCCTCTCTAAATTTCATCTTCCTCCTCTGTAAAATGGAGGTGACAGTTGCCAGCCCTAAGGCTGCTGTGAGGACAAAGTCAAGGGGCAGATGTGCAGTCACCTGGCAGGTGGCATGTTTCCTCCCCATTGGTAGCTGCTGTTGTCCAGTGGCCAGGCCAGGGTGGCAAAGCCCAAGTGGGTTCAGAGTGGGAGCCAGGCAGTGCCAGAACTGTGCCCCATGGCAGGCGGGATAAGCCACGGGCAAGTCCAGAGCAACTCTCTCCCCCAATCAGGGTCTCAGTTTCTCCATGTGTAACACATAGCCCCAAATCTCTTCCAAAGCTGACCTTCGGGAACTCAATATTCACTGACACGTCCGGCAAAGGGAAAGTCGTGAGCCTCCCTGACCATAGGACCACCAAGAGGAGCCACAGAGAGGGGACATGGTCCGCCCAGTGTCCACCCACCACAGGTCAAGACCACACTGAACCACGATCATCTGATTCCCAGATCCGGCTCTCAACGCCAGGGCCCCAGGTGGAGGAAAGCACGCCGGATTTAGAATCAGCACATAGTGGGCCAGTCCTGGATCTGCCACCTACATCCATGGACTTTGGACAAGTCACTTCCTCCATTTCCTTATCCATAAAATGGGAAGAATAACCCTTATCCCTTTTAGAAGAAAATGTAGAAATGTTATTGGAGTAGGGAAGGATTTCTTAAACAATTCACAAAAAGCATAAACCACAGAGAAAAATTTGACTGCATTAAAACTTAAAATTTCTGTGACCAAAAAGCACCAAAACCAAAATTAAGAGAGAGGCCACAGGCTTGGAAAAAAAATTTACAATACATATAACTGAGAAGGGATTAATATCTATAGTACATAAAGAATGTTTACAATCCAATTTAAAAGCAAACAGAAAAGAGATAAAATATCCACAAGCATTTACAGAAGGAACTCTAAAGTCCAATAAATTTATAAATACATGCTCAGCTTCACTGTTGACCAGGGAAATGCAAATTAAAGCAACTAAAAGACTATTTCATAAACATCAGAGTAGAGGAAAAAATCTAACCAAATGTTGCAGAGGAGGTGGGAAAGACAGGAACTTTTAGGAAGACAGTGTTGATACTCTTACCTGGGAGAGCAATTTGGCAATATCTAGCAAAGCTGGAGAGGTTCATGCCCTGGGGCCTTATAAGCCAACAATTCGACTTTCAGATAAATATCCTGAAAGAGTAATTCCTATTCGTGGGCTCAGGATTTGCAGTGCAGCACTGATGTTATCGGGAAGAGAAAGAGAACAGCCTAAATGCCTATCAGTAGGAGACTGGGTTAGTAAATTTTAAAACCTTCTTACACTGGAATACTAATTTAAGGCAAATGAACTAGATCTACTTGTAAAAAGGTGAATAAATCTTAAAAGCACATGTCAAGTTACAGCAAGTTGCAAAAGGACACATACACTATTATTGTACATAAATGTCAAAAGCCCACCTAACAAAGCTGTATATTCTTTGTGATCATACACAGTGCAGTAAGTTTTTAAACCTGAGTAAGACATGTCCCTTTAAAACATGGGTAGTGACAGCAGTTATCTATGGGCATTGGGATAAGGAAGGCTCTGACTGTACTGATAATGTTTCATTTATTTAAAAGAGTTTTTATTTAATTTTCTTTCTTTCTCAGAGTGGGGATGAAGGGAGGGAGAGAGAGAGAGAGAAATGAGGACAAATCATGGCAAATGTAGCAACACAGTAACATCTGCTAAACCTTAGTGGTAGATTTGTAAGCATTATTTCATTATATTAATCTCTGTACATTTCTGGATGGTTGTAATATTTCTGAATTTTAAATAAAAATTGTTGGAGTGATAGAAATGTTCTATGTTTTTACTGTGGTGATAGTTCTATGAATGTGGACATCTGTTAAAGCTCATTGAATTGGACACTTGAAATGGGTGCATTTCATTTCATTTTATTTTTTTGAGACAGAGGCTCGCTCTGTTGCCCAGGCTGGAGTGCAGTGGCATAATCTTGGCTCACTGCAGCCTCTGCCTCCAGGGTTCAAGCAATTCTCCTGCCTCAGTCACCCGAGTAGCTGGGATTACAGGCACGGGCCACCACACTCAACTAATTATTATTATTATTATTATTATTATTATTATTACTTTGTGTGTGTATTTTTAGTGGAGATGGGTTTCACCATGTTGGCACTGGTCTCAAACTCCTGACCTCAGGTGATCCACCCACCTCACCTTCCCAAAGTGCTGGGACTACAGGCATGAGCCACCATGCCCGGCCTTGTGCATTTTATCATACATGAATTATGCCCCAATAAAGTCGATTCTAAAAGAGGAAACAATTAAATGTTGGCTGGTCACTGCTCAGCATCTCCAGTGGCATCTAGTTCCAGATGGAAGTAGAGGGAGGGAGGGAGGGAGGGAGAGACGTCACAGGCTCTGCTTCAGTCTTGAGGGTCTGTCCCCCAAACTGAGGCCTTTAGGCTACCCAAGACCTCATGGCAAACAGGATACCCTTTTCTTTGGGGTCAAGAGTGGGCTGAGCTCTCCTCACAGAGTTTGCTGAGTCTAATTTTAGAGCTTTGGAGGGTGGAGGAAGACCTGGCTCTGCTTCTGCAATGAGTTCATCATGTTCCTTGGCACCTCAAAGTTCTCTCCATTTAATTTTTCAAAAGTACCAACAAGTCAAGAAAGAAGCGTGCCCTGAAATTGCTGTTTGGATGAACGTGATATTTGTAGGCCAGCGACAGAAGCTGGAGGAGCTGTTGTCTTTGCAACTCAAAACCTCATCTCACAGCCCGGACTCCCAAACAATACACACATTTGTGGGGAGAGTAGTTGCTTGGGTGAAAAAATTCAGCTGAACAGGCTCTCAACGAGGCAAGGAAGGAAAGAGGAAGGGAGAGAGGACAGGCACACTGGCTAACATATACCAAACGCTTACTACATGCCAGGCCCACTGTAATTTCTTCCTCAAAATACACATTACCACCCCCGTTTTAGAGACGAGGAAAGAAGCTCAGAAAGGGAATGTGTTATCTTGCCAAGAGCACAAAACTAAGAAGTAGCAAGGTGGGATCTGGCCCAATCTGGCTGGTGTCAAATTCCTTGCCTATAGCAAGGAGAAGGAGCTCAGTAAACGTTTCTTCCTTTTTATCTTTCTGTCCCTCCCTTTTCTTCCTTCCTGAGGAAACTGAGGCCCAGAGAGGTTAAAGGATGTGTTAAAAGTTATCAAGCTGTCTTGGGGACAGAACCAGGACTGACCAGGGTAACTAATCGGATGGCGAAGCTGAGGAAGATGGGAGAATCCAAAATGAGTCAGGGGTTCCTGCCATGCACAGAGAGGAGAAGCCTTCACAAGAAAGAGGCTGTTGGTGGGGAAGTGAAGGGAGGGTGTTAGATTGGAAGTATCTTTGGAGTAACCAATAAAGATGCCCTGAGACAACCAGGTTTCTGGCTATAAACTCGTGGAGACAGAGGTAGGCTAGGAAGATGGGGACCCCTCTAAACATGAGCCTCACTGTGATGAGACTTTCTTCTCAGAGCCTAGGAGGACCCCTCAACTCAAAAAGGAGTAAGGACTTCAGACTGCCTGACAGCCATGAGGTAAAGAGGGAATCACAGAAGACAGTATACAAACTAAAGAAGCATACTTGGCAGTCGCGGTGGCTCGCACCTATGATCCCAATGCTTTGGGAGGCTTAGGCAGGAGGACCCCTTGAGGCCAGGAGTTCAAGAGCAGCCTGGGCAACATAGCAAGACTGTGTCTCCAAAAAATTTAAAAATCAGCCAGGTGTGGTGGCATGCACCTGTAGTCCTAGCTACTCGGGGGGCTAAGCAGAAGGATCACTTGAACTTCAACCAGGAGTTCAAGGCTGCAGCAAGCTATGATTGTGCCACTGTACTCCAGCAACAGAGCAAGAGGAAGGAAGGAAGGAAGGAAGGAAGGAAGGAAGGAAGGAAGGAAGGAAGGAAGGAAGGAGGATATTGATATTCAAGATAGTGATCCTTAACAGTAAGAAAAAGTTAATGTTCAGTGCCTTGCTGCCAATAAGGCAAGATGTCTAATTCTATTTTATATTGATTTCCATTCAATATCAAACCAAAATTGTGCTTAAGGTAGTAAGTTTTAGTTTCTAAGAATGTTCACCTGGCGGAATTTCCTTCAGGGAGAGACTGTATGGGAAGAAATATGTCACAACAATTTTTTCATTTGTTAACAATAGAACACTTTTTACAAATGTAACCTAACACAGAGGTGGACTATATAAAGCACAAGCCTGGTCTTTCTGTTTCCACTTCCATAGTTCCTAGTGTTCCTTGGAACACAGTTTGAAAACCACTAAGCTGGCAGGCGCTGTGGCTCATGCCTGTAATCCCAGCACTTTGGGGGGTCAGGGGATCAAGATTGGCCTGGCTAACACGGTGAAACCCCATCTCTACTAAAAACACAAAAATTAGCCGAGCATGGTGGCAGGCGCCTGTAGTCCCAGCTACACGGGAGGCTGAAGCAGGAGCATCGCTTGAACCAGGGAGGCAGAGGTTGCAGTGAGCCGAGATCACATCATGGCACTCCAGCCTGGGTGACAGAGCAAGACTCTGTCTCAAAGAAAAAAAAAAGAAAGAAAGAAAAGAAAAGGAAACCACTGCACTTACCTAACAAGGCTATTTTACAGATGGGCAAACTGAGAAAGGAAGAAAGAAAGAACTTTCCCAAGAAAGGAAGAAAGAAAGAAAGAAAGAAAGGAAGGAACTTTCCCAAGACCACCCAGCAGTATAGCAAAGCCCATGCTGAAGCTGTGGTCTGGAGTCAGTTCCCAGACTTGGATTTCATGAAATCTGAAATCTTAAAGGTAAGAAGAGTATATTTTTATTCCCAGTAGAGAGAGATGAAGCCCAGAGATGTTAAGTAACTTGTTCTGGTCACACAGCCATGACCAGAATCACAGTGTTTTTTCCTCTGCATAACCTGAAGAAAGTGATCCAACCCACGGTGGAACAGAAAAAGGAGGCAGGCTGAAAATCCCAACCCAAGGGTGAGCCAGGACTTTTGTCATATTTCTATTTCCAACAGAGAAGAACCCCACATTTATATATAGTTGAACTTATAACCACACCTGCTTTAAATGATGATGAGTTTTGGCTTAAGAGGGAGCTAGTAAAATAACAATAAAATTTAAAACCCTGGGTAGTTGCTCCAGTGAAGTTCAATTAAACATGCCCTTCGGTAGAGTAGATACAGTGAGCGATGGCTTGTAGAATCCAATTTCTCGGACAAACACACTCGCCAGCACAGAGCAAGGAGGTTATTATTTCATGTGTTGAAAAGGAGTGCAGTGTAGTGGAAAAGGCACAAAATTTAGAGTTGAACAGATCTAATCCACATCAACTCACTGCTATGGATGAGTGAAAATCACTAGAAAATGGGCATACAAATTCCTAGCTCAATAGGCTGCCAGAGGATTAAATGAGGTAATGCAAGGAAAGGGTGGTATGAAAATGTGCCGCCAAGAGTAATTACAGCTACTTTTGAGATATGGAATTGAATAACTCAATTATTTTGTGAGGTTTTCTCTAAAATTATCTGAAACATCTGAGGAAAGATGGTAAAGTAAATGCAGGCTCACTCAATGTCTCTCTCCCCAAACTGAATAGAATGACAACCACAAATAGACACGTACTTTTAAATGACCAAGAATAACAGTTCTGAAGCTAGCAACGGGGACTGCTATGCTTTGAAGGTATGTGTCCCTCCAGAACTCATACATTGGAACTTAACCCCCAAAGTGATGGTATTAAGAGGTTGGGACTTTGAGAGGTGATTAAGCCATGAGGGCTCCGCCATCATGACTGAAATTAGTACCCTTAGGAAAGGGCTCAAGGCGGCCAGGAGCGGTGGCTCACCCTTGTAATCCCAGCACTTTGGGAGCCCAAGGTGGGCAGATCACGAGGTCAGGAGATCGAAACCATCCTGGCAAACACGGTGAAACCCCGTCTCTACTAAAAATACAAAAAATTAGCCGGGCGTGGTGGCAGGTGCCTGTAGTCCCAGCTACTCGGGAGGCTGAGGCAGGAGAATGGCCTGAACCTGGGAGGCGGAGCTTGCAGTGAGCCGAGATTGCACCACTGCACTCCAACCTGGGCGACAGAGTGAGACTCTGTCTAAAAAAAAAAAAAAAAAAAAAAAAAAAAAAAAAAAAAAAAATTTTTTTTGGAAAAAAAAATTTTAAAAAAAAAAAAAAAATAGACCACAGATCTATCATAGTCTCAAAGAAGCCAAAGATGAGATGAAAATTTAACAGGGTAAGATTGAAAGAATTGCAGAGCCAGGTTAAGAAGTTGTGAACCAGAATAATTGAATTATGTTCCTACTAAATAGATAAGAAACAGCTAGGACAGAACTGACAATGGCAGGAATATAAAGAGGGAGAATTCAAGATACGATAATAGAAAAATCACCCAAAATGCAAAGGAAAAGGTCAAAGAGTCAGAAACAATTTAGAGCAGATGATTGTTATGTATGACACACAATGGAAGTAAACCTACCGATAAGTACCATCTTTAAAGGAGAGAACAGAAAAAATGTAGCATGGAAATGATCCATCATATAATAAAGAAAAAATACTGAATGTGAAGGTTGAAAAAGTATATGGTTTTCAAAAAAACATTAGTAGAGAAAGGTGAAAATCTAGATACATTGTGATAAAGATTTTCAACTTAAGGCATTTAAGAAGGATAATTGTATAAGTACCTCGCCAGTAATACCAAGTTATCAATTAAAGGGAGAGTATCAGACTGCCCCCACTGATTTCTCTGTATTAATATTTGATATCAGAAGACCAGCATAACATCTGCAAAGGTTTGAGGGAATAAAAGTATGACTTAAAAACTTTATACCCAATAAACAGATGTGAGGTGTTTTATTTTGTCATTGTTTTTAGCTGTTTTTCTTTCTAGGAAATTCATTGTATGTATTTAAGGTATACAATGTAATGTTTTGATGTACATATACACAATGGAATAACTACTACAGTCAAGCAAATTGTTAACATATCCATCATCTCACATAATCTTCTGTGTGTGCAGTAGGAGTACCTAAATTCAGGGACTGTAGGCTTCATCAACATTTCTTTTAAAAAATGCTTTTTAATAATAAAACCCAGGCCAGGCATGGTGGCTCACACCTGTAATCCCAGCACTTTGGGAGAGTGAGGCAGGTGGATCACCTGAGGTCGGGAGTTCAAGACCAGCCTGACCAACATGGAAAACCCCGTCTCTACTAAAAATACAAAATTAGCCAGGCGTGGAGGCGTGTGCCTGTAATCCCAGCTACTCGGGAGGCTGAGGCAGGAAAATTGCTTGAACCCAGGAGGCGGAGGTTGTGGTTAGCCAAGATCATGTAATTGCACTCTACACTGAGCAACAAGATCAAAACTCCATCATGAAAGAAGAAAGAAAGAAAGAAAGAGAGAGAGAGAGAGAGAGGGAAGGAAGGGAGGGAGGGAGGGAGGAAGGAGGGAAGGAAGGAAGGAAGGAAAAGGAAGGAAGGAAGGCTGGCCGGGCGCGGTGGCTCACGCCTGTAATCCCAGCACTTTGGGAGGCTGAGTCGGGTGGATCATGAGGTCAGGAGTTCGAGACCAGCCTAACCAATATGATGAAACCCCATCTCTACTAAAAATATAAAAATTAGCCGAGTGTGGTGGTGCACGCCTGTAACCCTAGCTACTCAGGAGGCTGAGGCAGGAGAATTGCTTGGAGCCGGGAGACGGAGGTTGCAGTGAGCTGAGGTCACCCCATTGTATTCCAGCCTGGGCAACAGAGCGAGAGCGAGACTCCGTTTCAAAAAAAAAAGAAAAGAAGGAAGGAAGGAAAATGAAAGGAGAGAAGCAAAGAAAGAAAGAAAGATCGCTTCTTCTGAATTTGAGCCTCAGTGCTTAGCCTGGGCTGAGAC
>NW_016806836.1:4122857-4152540 GCF_001698545.2 Rhinopithecus bieti
AAAGAGAGAAAGAGAGAAAGAAAGAAAGGAGGGAGGGAGGGAGGGAGGGAGGAAGGAAGGAAGGAAAAAACCCGGAAAACCAAAAGGTAATTCAAAATAAAGAAGTGAAGAATAGGAAAGCTATTGAAGGAAAGGTAAAAAAGAGGTTAAGAAGTGAATCCTGAGCCCAGCACAGTGGTTCATACCTGTAATCTCAGCAGTCAGGGAGGCTGAGGTGGGAGGATCATTTGAGCCCAGGAGTTCAAGACCAACCTAGGCAACACAGAGAAACCCAGTTTCCACAAACAAAAACTTAAAAATTAGCTGGGTGTGGTGGTGTATGCCTGTACCACCAGCTACTCAGGAGGCTGAGGTGGGAGGATCACTTAAGCCACAGAAGTGGAGGCTGCAGTGAGCCGTGACTGCAAGAATGCACTCCAGCCTGGGCGACAAAATGAGACCCAGCCTGGGGAAAAAAAAGGGGGAAATCTTGGATCATTTTAAATATAAAATCAAGCCTCAATAACTGTGAAATTTAATTTTAAGTCAAAATTATAACTCCTCAAAGAAAATCTATATTATGTAAAGATAAACAATTAAAATAGAATACCTACAATGGCCTATGACAAAAATCTCAGATCAAAACAAAGTTGAAATAAGGAGGAAGTATGAATCCACAGATCTTGTAATTTTTTATGGTACAGAGTCACTATACACTATTATACATTGTTTTGTATCTTGAGCTGAGAAATCAAGAAAGAGAGATAAATATATCTCTTTTAGAAAGTAAAACATGTGATGAGCTATATCAGTAACTGGATAGTTAAGATGGGGCAGGAGGGAATGAGAGAAAAGGAAAGGGCTGGGAAGGAATTTTAAAAAATGATTTTTGAGAACCTGCCAGGCAAATATGAACTAAAAGAAATTAGGATTCACGACATTAATATCAACAAAGTTGAACTGAAACCAAAAATTATCAAATGAGACAAAGCATCGCCCATGCTGATAAAGGATGTAAAACACAATGAGAATGACTGTCAATGACATCATTCCAGATAATGTAACATCAAAAGACATGAAGCAAAAAACTCTTAGATAAATAAAATGAGAAATCAGGAGGTACACAAGGATAGAAGACTTTAACTACCTCCTCTCAGAAATAATTAAAGCTATAAATAATTTAAATAATATAATTAATGACATTGATCAAATATGTGTGTATATAATATGTTAAACTCTGTCCACGGAAAACAGAGAATATTCCTTTTCTTCACATGCCAGTGGAATACTTGACATGTGCTAGGCTACAAAGGAAACCTAAAAAATCTAAAAGTAGACATAGTAGAGTTCACAAGCTCTGACCTGGATGCAATAGAAGCATAAATTAATAGTAAAGGCAAACCAAAAAATAAAAATTCAGACATTTTCTCCCCCCCAGCAACTCCTGGCTGAAAGAACAAATAAACTTAAACAGCTAAAGCTGTATTCAGAAGAAAATCAATACACTTAAACAATTACATTCCAAACAAACATTCACCGATATATTCTCAGGTTTCAATAGTCTTTGACCAGAAATTAATTCTAAGATCCAAATCACTATGACTCTCAGCCACCCCAACCATAGTCCATCCTTCTGTTGGTTCCCCATAAAAACAATTCTGGGAACCATTGAGGAATGTTTGATTCTGTTCCACAAGTTCCTTCTGATCATCATCATCTTCTCTCCCCTTCTCCCTTTCCCTCTCCCTCTCTCTCCCCTCCTTCCTCCCTGCCTCAGCCTTCCCTTCCTCCCTCCTCCCTCTGTCACACTTTTCTCTCCCTCCCTTCACCTCTCTTTCCGTGTTTTCCTCCCCCTCCTTCCCTTCCTCTCTTTTTCCCTCCTTTCCTCCCTCCCTTTCTGTTTCCTTCTCTTTTTCCCTTTCTCTCCCTCCCTCCATCTTTCTTTCTTCCTCTTCCTCTTACTCCTCTTCCCTCCTTTCCTCCTCTGCCTTCCCTGCAGGTTAGCAACCACAAGAGAGCTTTATGCAATGATGGAATTGTCCTATGCCTTGACATGTGCTGATTACAAGAATATATATATATATATATCTGTCAAAACGCACAGAACTGTACACTCTCCAAATAAAGTCAATTTTACCATATGATAAAATACAATTTTAAAAATATAATTAAGGAATAAAAAAAGTGTTCCAGTGCATTTAGAAAGAAGAATTTTTTTGAATTTTAAATAAAGCAGACATAAAAGTAGCACTAAAAGCTGAAAACAACAAGAAAAAAGTAAACTGATCCCAAACATTAAATAAAATATTAATGAATCACTTACAGCAGTACATCACATAACTACCATAATATGTCCAAGCAGGGGTTTGCACCAAGACTACAAGGTTGGTTCAATATTCGGTAAATCCATTGATTTACCATATCAATGGGTTAAAATAGAAAAATGACAAGGTCATCTCCTTACATGCCTTCCCAAAAGGTATTGGCTGAAATGAAATATCAATTTATAAGGAAAAAGTTAAAAATAATTGTATAACATTATTAAATATCTAGATAGCTAAATATCCATAGATATTTAGCTATCTATAGATAACTACTGGATGGAGACATACTTATGTCTCCAATAACTAACATCTTACTCAAAACTTCAGCCATAGGAGCATTTCTTCTGATAAAACAGAATCAGGGCATCCGCAAGTAGATAAGAAAATAATGTAAAAGAGGCCAGGCGTGGTGGCTCATACCTGTAATCCTAGCACTTTGGGAGGCCAAGGCAAGATGATGATCTCTTGAAGCCAGAAGTTTGAGATCAGCCTGGCCAACATAGTGAGACCTCATCTCTACAGAAAAAATAAAATAAAAATAAAATAAGATATAAATTTTGGAAAGAAGGCAGCAAAATAATTATATGTTATATAATCACCTTCCTAAAATTCTAAGAGTCAACTGATAAACCATTAGAAATAAAATAATAATTCAATATAATATGATAATACAGGAATAACAATATAAGTTAGAAAAATATATACAATAGAATAGCTCACTAAAATGGCTCATTACAAAAATTTTAAGTAATAGCCAATATTTAAGGAGTTACTGTGTAGCATGAACATTTCCATGAAATAGATATTATTTTTATCCTTATGGTAAAAATAAGGAAACAGGCTCAGAGAGGTGACGTCACCAGCCTGCATTCACACAGCTTTGAATATCAGAGCCAGGATTAAAACCCAGGTGGTCCTATTCCAAAGACTAAGTGTTTAACCACCAGGGACTACTTCCTCCCACTATACTCTGACATATATAAGTAATAGCTAGTTAGAAAATATGAAGGAATATAAGATTCATTTCCCAATAGCAAAAAAAAAAAAACCCAGAAAATTCTTAGGAATGAACATAATAGGAAATGTGCAGAGACTGTAATGCAGAGAAATGTAAAGCACAGCTTAGAAACATAATCTATAAGAAAAGACTGCATGAATACTGATAGGTACCTTGTATGTAGATCTAACACCATAAAAATATGTATTCTCCTCAAAATACTCTAAAATTTAATGCAATCCAAATTAAAATGTCAAAAACACTTTTCGGGATTTTAACAAAAAATAATTCTAAATTCTGCCCCCAAAAATAAATGTATAATGCTGTAAAATCCTTTAAAAGAACATTAAAGGAAGATTTTCCTTACCAGATATTTAAAAATTACTGTATTATAAAACTACAATAATCAATAACGTATTCTGTTGCCTAAAGAGACAGACAAATGAGTGAAACAGAATGGATAATACAAATTAGACCCAAGTGTATACCGAAGTTTAATTTGTAATAAAGCCAGCAGTTCAAATTAGTCAGAAGTTTACAGATTATACAATAAAAGAGATAGGGGCTGGGCACAGTGGCTCACACCTGTAATCCCAGAACTTTGGGAGGTTGAGGTGGGTGAATCACTTGAGGTCAGGAGTTCAAGACCAGAGGGGCCAATGTGGAGAAACTCCATCTCTACTAAAAATACAAAAGTTAGCAGGGCATGGTGGCAGGCGCCTGTAATTCCAGCTACTGAGGAGGCTGAGACAGGAGAATCGCTTGAACCCAGGAGGCGGAGGATGCAGTGAGCCGAGATTCCGCCACTGCACTCCAGCTTGGGTGACAAAGTGAGAATTCACCCCCCAAAAAAAGATGTTGAGATAAATGGCTATGCATTTGGGAGGAAAAAAAATTTCCAAACTTCCTTCAAATACCAAAATATATTCCAGAGAGATGAGTGAGGTATATATGTTTTAAATGTTTAAAATGGTAAGAAAAATATATCTATATAAAACTTCAGGAATATAAAAACTCTAAAAAAGAAGTCTTATTTTATTACATAAAAATGTTAAATGGTAACATATACCATAAGTAAAATCAAAAGGTAATTGGTTGCAAGGAACCAAGACCCATCATCTCTACAGTACAAAGAACTCTCATACCAAGAAGATAACAGCGCAATATAGTAGAAAAATGGGCAAAATAAATGAACAAGCCATTCAAATAAGAAACAAGAAAAGATACTCAACCTTGTTAATGATTAAAGAGTTCAAATGAGGCCAGGCATGGTGGCTCACATCTGTAATCCCAGCACTTCGGGAGGCCAAGGCAGGCGGATCACCTGAGGTCAGGGGTCTGAGGCTAGCCCAGCCAAATCATGAAACCCTGTCTCTACCAAAAATACAAAAATTAGCCAGGCGTAGTGGCACACACCTGTAATCCCAGCTACTCAGGAGGCTAAGGCATGAGGATCGCTTGAACCCGAGAGGCGGAGGTTGCAGTGAGCTGAGATTGTGCCCCTGCATTCCAGCCTGGGTGACAGAGTGACACTCTGCCTCAAAAAAAAAAAAAAAAAAAAAAAGTTAAAATGACAACATTGATATTTTTGTTGAAACTGTAAGACTGGCCAAATTGAGCGCTTGGAAATAATGCAGGAAGTGGGCTGGTGGAGGCACTAGTCAGTGGCAAGGACACAGGGCTGCAGGTGGGGGGTCATGCCAAAGTGTGAGGCCCGTGGGCCTCATGGCCGAGGAGGCTGGCTGGCTGGCTGGGGCAGTGGTTTGGGGGGCTTTGAGGAGGTGTGGGCTGAGAGTCACAGCAGCCGCAGATGCAGGACAGTGAAAGGATGTTGCGGTGGTGGAAGGTAGGTTATATGAAACAAATAAGCAAAGCAATTGAATACATTAGTACATATATTGGGGATAATGACAGCCACCAAGATTCTCATTGCCTAAGATATTTACAAGTGTAAAAGGAGAAGGCTAGAAATAACCTTGAGGAATTGGATTGGATTTGGAGGTTTTAGTATAAACTCATGATTTGTGTGTGTGTGTGTGTGTGTGTGTGTGTGTGTGTGTGTGTGTACATATATAGAGAGAGACACAGGGAAATAATTTTTAGTTGAATAAGCATGAATACACACACGTGCATACACACACATATACCTACATCCCAGGTGTAATGAGTATACTGAGTGCCCAGATCTTGGTTGTAAATATCACCCTTCACTGAAATGAATCAGGGCTACTCCAAGAAACGACTAATGCCAAGGCTGAGGCAGAAAATGCACGATGACGAGATGAACCTAGAATATCTCATTATGCCAGAAAGTAAGGAAATAGTGAATGAATGATGAAGTCATAGTACAAGGACAAGGCAGTCACTGTGTTCCTGAAGGGGTCTCCGCCATCTGGGAAAAGATTTGTTTTTTTTTGACAGGGTCTGGCTCTGTCACCCAAACTGGAGTGCAGTGGTATGACCTTGGCTCATTGCAGCCTCCACCTCCTGAGCTTAAATGATCCTCCCCACCTCGGCCCCCAAAGTAGCCAGGACTACAGGTGCACACCACCAAGCCCAGCTGACTTTTGCATTTTTTGTAGAAACAGCATTTTGTCCTGTTGCCCAGGCTGGTCTCGAACTCCTGAGCTCAAAGGATCTGCCTACCTCGGCCTCCCAAAGTGCTGGAATTACAGGTATAAGCCACTGTGCCTGGACTTTTATTTTTTCTTTTTTTGAGACAGGGTCTTACTCCATTGTCCAGGCTGGAGTCAAGATTCTGATCATCAAACTAGGTAACGATAGAAATGAATTATAACATAGAAATCCATGAGCTCCTGCTGATATAAATACACCCATACATACAAAAAGCAAAAGGAAAAGACCTTCCTTACAGTAGAATACCAACTCATAGGTGTAGAAGGAATGATGAGAATACAAAAATTACCATTTGGCCAATATCACAAAGGTGACGGATCCAGAAGTCATCCATGAAGGGGGTTTAACAGGGAACAGAAAATATTGGCATCATCTCAGAAAACTTCCCCACAACATACCGACCAGTTACAAAAGGGAAATGGTGAGTTTATGGTGGGGAAACGGAAGGCCAGGCACAGTAGCTCACGCCTGTAATCCCAGCACTCTAGGAGGCCAAGGCGGGAAGAACACTTGAGGTCAGGAGTTCGAGACTAGCCTGGCCAACATGGTGAAACACCCTCTCTACTAAAAATACAAAAAAATTAGCTGGTCGTGGTGGTGGGTGCCCGTAATCCCAGTTTGAACCTGGGAGACGGAGACTGCAGTAAGCTGAGATTGCACCATTGCACTCCAGCTTGGGCAACAAGAGCTAAACTCCATCTCAAAAATAAATAAAATAAAAATACGGTGGGGAAACCTGGCAGGCACCAAGATGACCTGGTGCTCTAGATTAACACCTCCAGAGATGGCCACCATCTTGTGCCTCCTGAGATGATGCACTGAAATCATACAGCATCATCCTGTGGCCTTCCTGCCCAGGAACATGAGCTGAGTGTGGACACAGGAAACTTCAGATGGATCTAAGCTGAGGGTCACCCTAGAGAATGGAATCCTTTAAAACCGTTGAGGATTCAAAAGACAGGACAAAATGAGGAACTGTTCCAGCTTGTAGGAAACTGAGAATGCACAAGAACTAAATGCAATACGTGTTCTTGGAGAAGGTTCTGGAACAGAGGGGAAAAGACACATTGTTGGGACGCTTGAATGGGGCCCACGGATTGGATGGTGGTGTTTGTACTGATGTTGATTTCCTGATTTGGAGGGTTGCATCGGGGTTAGGTAGAGAATGAACTTGGTCTGGTGAAATACCCACGACTGTGTTTAAAGATGATGGAATATTATGTCTGCAGCTTGCCCTCCAAAGATTCAGAAAGAGAATAATGGAGGGAGGGAGAGACAGAGACAGAGAGAGCACACGCATGAGCCAGAATGTGATAAAATGTTAAGAATTTGATGATCTGGGTGAGGGGTATATGGTAGTTCTATGTATTGTTCTAGTAATTTTTCCACAAGCTTGAAATTGTTCAAAGTATATCATCTTTTGAAGTATTCAAAAGAACAAAAATCCAATTAGAAATGTTAGTAGAAGGAATTGTAGAAGCACCTTTGGCATATTTGAAATAGGCCTGATTTTTGTTGAATTAAAATGTGTTCACATCCACTAAATAAATAAACACTCCATGTTGGTGAGGGAACGGATTAAAAAGATTCTGTGGTGATAGGTTTGTAGTTTGGTACAATCTACATAGGCCTTTCTTTGAGTCTAAACAATGCATAAAGAAGCATGGAAAGATATATATGTTTTAAAGATGTTTGAGGCAGAACAGGTTTGAAAAACTGGAAGCGACCCATGTACCTGCGAGTGGTCACTGAAAAATTCAATCATGTCCCTATGACTTATCTCTCAGGCACCCCCAAACAATGAAGTATTGTTTGATGAACATACAAAGGTGTTCACCATTTATTTTTTGAAAAACAAATTTACGTATTTATTAATTTGGTCATTAGCTCAGCAAATATTTGTTGAATCCTATTATGTATGAATTGTCGAGTAAGGCACATTAGATTTAAAAAGATTTCTAAAGCACTGTATTTCCTTTTCTGAAACTCCAATTTCTAATTGAGGAGACAGACATATCAAAAAACAGTATTTATGATATCTTCAGTGAAAAGCACAAGTTGAGAGCAGGCGAGGGGGCTCAAGCCTCCCAGCACTTTGGGAGGCCAAGGCGGGTGGATCACCTGAGGTCAGGAGTTTGAGATCAGCCTGGCCAAAATGGTGACACCCCATCTCTACCAAAAGTACAAATATTAGCCAGGTGTGATGGCAGGCCCCTGTAGTCCCAGCTACTCGGGAGGCTAAGGCAGGAGAATCGCTTGAACCCGGGAGGTAGAGGTTGCAGTGAGCTGACACTCAAGCCTGGGTGACAGAGCGAGAGTCCATCTCAAAAAAAAAAAAAAAAAAAAAAAAAAAAAAGGTGCAAGCTGTAGAACAATTTTCACAGAATGCAAAAAGCACAGTGGATCGAATACATTATTAGTGGTTCTCTCTGGGAATGAGTTAAAATGGGGGAAATTTTACTTTCTGTAGTGTTTTGAAATTTTTACAATGAGCATGTATTGCTTGTATAATCTGGGGTGATACAAGCAATAAAAATATCTATGACTAAGAAGAGATAAACAACGTCATGTTGCCTGAACACAAAACAAGGAAAAGATGGGTCTTTGTCTCTAACACGGAGATGCAGCTCTGCCCCGGGAGCGATGGGCCTAAATTATTATTAATTGCACTTGTAGGCCTCAGCACTTTGCCATGTCTGCAGTTTTAGAAAGCAAACAAACATCTTGTTCTCAAGATAATCCCGAACTGTTTACATTTGGTCTTCCTGAGAAAGGACGTTTTGTGACTCACCAGGGCAGCAGGAGGAAGGGCAGGCCCTTCCCAGATCTCAGGTTTGCCTGCTGTGGGAGGTCTACCCTGGGGATCAGCTCCTATTGTCCCCCTAATTTTAGCCATGGAAGGGCCTCTGGTCATGAGCACTTCACCCTGGGGTCCAAGTCCCGCCCTGCTGACCCCTAACCCCGTGAATGACAGGGGATCTTCACGGAGGAGTTGGTAAACTTGGGAAGTGGGAAAAAAATTATATCTGTCTCTTCCGCACCACTGCCCTGAAAGTTAGCATTTCCTTCCCTTGCGAATGTCAACAACAAACCACAGTTGTATTAGTGGTGTGCTTGGCTTTGTCACCAAAAGAAACACAGATATTTTCATATCGCATTACAGTTATTGCTACTATCTCCATAGATCGTTTACACCCAGTACCACTTCAAAGTTAGGATACTAATTAGACCTGTCCCCAGTGCTTGTTATTTAGTGCATTAATCAAGAGGTATATTTATTGCTATATCAAAAGTGTTTTTAATATTTTGATAACTATGTTTCAACATAATTGGAATCCTTTGTAATCTAATGTATTTTTATTTTGTGCATTTAAAAGATGTGCTCAGAGAAGAGGCCCAGGGCTCAGAAAGGTGAGGAGTGTTTGATCATGAGGATTGCAAAGGGTTGAGAGTCCCAGGAGGCCTAAGGGATGGCTCCCAAACCCTGCAAACGGCCAGCCTTTCACAACTCCATACTGCTTGAAAACCCAAGTTTTGGCCAGGCTCAGTGGCTCATGCCTGTAATCCCAGCACCTTGGGAGACTGAGGCAGGCGGGTCACCTGAGGTCAGGAGTTCGAGACCAACCTGGCCAACATGGTGAAACCCTATCTCTGCTAAAAATACAAAAATTAGCCAGGCATGATGGCCCACACCTGTAATCTCAGCTACTCAGGAGGCTGAGGCAGGAGAATCACTTGAACCCAGGAGGTGGAGGTTGCAGTGAGCCGAGATCATACCATTGCACTCCAGCCTGGGAGACAGAGTGAGACTTCATAAGAAAGAAAGAAAGAAAGGAAGGAAGGAAGGAAGGAAGGAAGGAAGGAAGGAAGGAAGGAAGGAAGGAAACCCGAGTTCTCACTTTCTTCAAAGAAATAATATTTATGATCTCTTCAGTGAAAAGTACAAGTTGAGACCAGGCGAGGGGGCTCACACCTGTAATCCCAGCACTTTGGGAGGCCGACGTGGGCGGATCACTTGAGGTCAGGAGTTCAAGACCAGCCTGGCCAACACGGTGAAACCCCATCTCTACTAAAAATACAAAAAAAGGTAGCCAGGCATGGTGGCATGTGCCTGTAATCCCAGCTGCTCAGGAGGCTGAGACAGAAGAATTGCTTGAACCCAGGAGATGGAGGTTGCAGTGAGCCAAGATCGTGCCACTGCCCTCCAGCTTGGGCAACAGAGCGAGACTCTGTCTCAAAAAAAGAAAAAATTGCTGGCAATACTGCACCTGCCTCCCCTCTGGGACCCCAGCTCCCAGCACGAGTAGAGGCTTCTCCTTCAGCCAGGGCATCATCTCTAGTGCCCAGGCCCTAGCATGCCCCGTCATCATACGGTGCCCCAGGCCTGCCATCTGCACAGTCTCAGAGCTGTGTATCGGCTAGATCTTAGTTGTCTCCTGGGTCCTCTGTAGCCATTTCTTTTTATAACCCTTAATCTAAGTCCACCTACCCATTTTCTGGGTGCCATAGCTGTGGCCTGAGAGGTGGGGAGCCAGGATTGCTGAGCTAAGTTACTGGCACCCCCAGAATCGCCCCGACTTCAGGCCTCTCCTGCTTATTGGCCAGGCTGTTGTCCCTGGAGGACCCCATCCCGCCTCCCTTACATTCCACAGGAGTCCTTGGAGAAGGGACACAGCTACAGGTCCTGTGGTCTTGGACACCCGTTGCATTGCCCTGAGCCTTACTTTCTTCATCTGTAAAATGGGTATGATTTTGCCAGGTCTGGGACAAAGTGCAAAATGTAAGGAGGTGCTCACTAACCTGACCCTGGACATTCCCTCTTGCCCAGGGATGTAAGGAGGCCCATGGGAAAAGAAGAATAGGAAAGAAGTCTACATGGGGTGGGAGGGAGTGACATCCGCTCTGCTGCACTGTCTTTGATACATCTCACCCCCAGCATCCTTTCTGCAAAGCAGAACTCACGCCGGGCACGGTGCCTCATGCCTGTAATCCCAGCACTTTGGGAGGCCGAGGTGGGTAGATCACTTGAGCCCAGGAGTTTGAGACCAGCCTGGGCAACATAGTGAGATCCTGTCTCTTAAAAAAAAAGAAAAGGCAGAACACGCCCCCATTCCTCTTAAGCTCCCTTGTGCCTCCCTACTCATCCACTTCCCTGCCTGGACTGACAACCACATGCATCTGGACCCATTCATCCACATGGAGGGAGAGTGCGGCTTGCTACCGTCATAGCAAAAAATAACTTGGCATCAGCATCAACTAGAATCTTAAATGTCCCTGCCCTTTGATCTAGCAAGCCCACTACTTGTGTAGGAATCTACCTGCACAAAGTAAAAGTAAAAGTTCAGTGTGTAAAGATACTGATAGTAGCTGCAACCTCCAAATGTGCAAGGAGAAGATCAGAACCATGTGGGGATCCATCGCCAGGAGGGAAGCCGGACACAGTGTGACCTGGCCATCCTGTTGAATTCTATGAAGCCCTCACTCACAGCGGGGTGGACCTGTGCATTTCCACACGGAGAGTGCTCTAAGATAAGCTGGTGAGTGAAGGAAGCAAGACGCAGGCCGATACTCAAGCGTGATGCCATGGCCTGCTAAAAATAGCACGTGTGTGTTGCAAGAGAGGACTATGAACACGCCCATCCCCAGCTCCCCGCTCTCCTCTCTGACAGAAAGGGCTCCTTTCCCCACCATGACCTCCCTGGAGAGCCCACACCTGCTCCTGGGCTTCTGTAGAGGCTGGGAAGGGGTGGGCGGGGACTCCCAGGTGGGAGAGCTGGTCTGAAGACAGCAGCTGCTGCTCCGTGACAGGGCATGTGTCCCTCCCAACAGCGCTGTTTGTGTGTATACATGTGTATGTTTATATAGACAGATCATGGTGAGACTAAGATCAGACATACCAGGAAAGGTGCACAGTAAACTGGTCTCCATAGTTACTCTAGGATGGGATGAGGTGGCCCTAAAGTGATGGGAGAAATGACACAGATATTTTAATAATGACATGGAACGGTGTACACAGATGACTGGGATTGGGGAGGGGTAACAGTTGTGGGATAACAGGACTTGTGGACTACCGCTTTCAAAATGACGTAGCTTTGTGTTTCCTTATATAGATACACCATGCTACACATCAAGCTTTTCCTGTTAGTTACTTCCTGGAAATGGGATCAGGAAACAGTGAGGGGCCGTACTGTTTACCTGTCCCTACACCCCAGGGAAAGGGCTGGTGGGAAAATCACAGTATGAAGCATTGAGCAAGTCCTTGGCACTTAAGGCATCCTCATCCTCAAAGAATGTGAGAGTTTGGCGGAACTAGCTGAATGGGTCTTTTGTTGAACAAATATTGTGGCTCACAGGTAGGCTATGCCAATAATCAAATCCCAAAAAAAAGTTTTATGCAATAAAATACATTAGCATTATACCTAGACTTGACTCATTTTTACAATGGATGATTCAGAAGTTTCTATATTTTTAAGAAACACTTAACTCTCTCAGCCTCAGATAACATGTGCTCCTGGCTTTCTTTCCTCCTATATCACTGGCCTCTCCTTCTGAATCTCTGTCTCTCCCTTTATTTTTTATTATTTTTTTTATTTATTTATTTTGAGACAGAGTCTCACTCTGTCACCCAGGCTGGAGTGCAATGGCATGATCTCAGCTCACTGCAACCTCCGCCTCCTGGGCTCAAGCGATCCTCCCACCTCAGCTTCCTGAGTAGCTGGGACCACAGGCATGCGCCACCACATCTGGTTAGTTTTTTGGGGGTTTTTTTGGTCTCTTTTGCTCATTCATTCACACACCCACTCATTCGTTCGGCGTATATTTATTGAGTTCTTATTACATGTCAGACACATTCCTTGGTGGTGGAGATACAAGTGTAAACAAAACAGACTATATTCCCTGCCCCTGTGGCATTGAATGCTAATTGGAGGCACAAGACAATGAACAAATTAGTTAAATATATAGGTAGTGAATGATAAGCACCATGAAGAAAAACAAGGTAGGGGAAGAGAATCAGGAACGTGGGGCTGAAGAGGGAGTTGCACTTTTAAAATGGTCCTCAGAAAAGTTCTTTGGGTAAAGACCTAAATTCGATGAGGAAACAAACCATGCCTATTTCCAGGATGGGAAAGGGTGTTCCAGGCAGAGGGAATAGCAAGTACAATGGCTCAGAAGCTTAAGAGAACATGTAGCAACTGAAAATTGCATGGAGGTTATGGAGCATACGTGCTGGGAGCCAGTGGTGAGAAATGAGTGTGGAGACTGTTAGGGCTTTATCAGGAAAAGCCTTGGGCTTCGGGCTAATGAATGTGGGCTCCATGCAGAGGGTATTAGGGACGGAAGTTACCCCATCAGGCTCTGTGTGGGGAGGGCAGGCACTGGGGCAGCCTGGAAGCTCCAGGAGCCTGGTGATGAGGCTGTGACAATTGTTGGATGAGGGACAGAGGATGACTAAGGCGGGTGGGAAGGGGGAGACCTGATGCCAGAAGGGGTGTGTTTGTTTCCTGTGGCTGCTGTGACACATTACCACAAACATGATGGCTTAAAGTCACATAAATTTATTCTCTCGCAGCTCTGGAGGCCAGAAGTCTGAAGTCATTATCACTGGACTGAAATTAAACAGTCAAGAGCACTGTGCTCCCTCTGAAGGCTCCAGGCCAGAATCCATTCCTTGCCTCCTCCAGCTTCTGGTGGCTGCGACACTTTTTAACTTGTAGCAGCATGACTCCAATTTCTACCTCGGTGTCACATTGCCATCTGTCTGTCTGTGTCAAATCTCCCTCTGCCTCTCTCTCATAAGGATTGTATGTAGGGCCCACGCATTCCCAGGTAATTTTCCCATCTCAAAATCCTTAACACAGCCAGAAAGACCATTTTGTCATAGAGCTAATATCAATATTTAGGGGCTGCAGGGATTCGTGCCTAGCACCTCACGGGGGCTGCTATTCAGCCTGCCACATGGATAAAAGGTAGATTGCTCAGACCCAGGAATCACCCCGGCCAGGTCTCACCCACATGGCCACTGATGACCTCCACATCGCTAAGTCTCCTGGGCGATGCTCAGTCCTCATCTTACCTGACCCAGCACAGCTCAGCTCTCCTAGATCTCCTCCAACCCTGCAACTACTCCTTCTCATTGCCTCTGCTCATCCCTCCTCTTCTCCCCAGGGCCCTGGGGCTCCTCCCTTGGTGACTATGTCTACCCACATGCCAGCCACTCTAGCCCAGACCTCTGTCCCCATCTGGAAGCCCATAAACCTGACTCTCTCTCAACATCTCCACTGGGATGTCTAGGAGGCCTTTCCACCCTCACGGCTCCAAAGCTGGACTCCTGATCTTCCCCCAAACCTGCCCCACCTGCAGACTCCCCCTTTTCAATTGTCAACCTGTCCAACCCATCAGGAGGCCTTGCCAGCTCGGTCTTCACAACACACTCCAATCTGACCCTTTCTCCCCAGTCCCAGCCACCCTCTCCTCTCTTACTTGAATTTGGCTGCAGCCACCTCACTGGCCTCCCTGCCTCCCCTCTCTGAGTGAGCTTTTTTGAAGGTAAATCAGATGGCATCATTTCACCCAGGGTCAAAGCCAGGCCTTGCATTGTTCCACAAGGCCCTGCATGATCTGCCCGCTCCCTGTCTTCTCTCTGACCTCATCTCCTGCTAATATCTCTCTCCTCTTCCTACTCCTTCCTCTCCACCCACACTCTGCTATTCCTTGAGCTTGCGAGCACCATTTCTTCCCAGGATCTTTGCACTGGCTGTTCCCCTTCTTTGGAATTCTCTTCCCTTCAATATCCCCATGACTTATTCTCTTGATCCTTTAAAATCTTGCTCAAGGGTTAGCTTCTCAATAAGGCATGCTGTGACTACCCCAATAAATATTGCAACCTCCTTCAAGATTCCCAGTTCCTCACCCTGCTCCACACCCTCCAAGGCAGTCCCTGGGGCACATCATTTGCTTATTCATGTTTCCTCTTGAGTCAGCCCCTGCGAGATGGAATGTAGAAATGTTTGTTGATTTTGTCCACTGGTTTCTCCTTTGAACCTAGATCAGTGCCCGGCACATCATAGGTGCTCAGTGTATGTTCGATGCATGGATCACTGGGTGTGAGGTTGAGGGAGCAGCAGGAGATCAGAATGGTTTTGGGAGCCTAATTCTATGCGGACAGTCTCCTGTCTCCATGAGGCGGACAGAGCAGGGGCAGGTCAGGGGAGCTCAAGTTTGAGTGTGGAGGGTGTGAGGCACCCAGGACCCACAGAGATACCTCCCAGTGCAGCTGGCTCTCTGGAACAAGAGCTCAGAGAGACATCTGGCTGCACGAAAGAGCCTGGCCTAAATGAACCTGGCTTTGACCCTGGGTGAAACTATAACAGAAAGGGCACCTTCCATCCCACCCCAGAGTCAAGCTCACCTGGGAGCGAATCCCAGCTCCTCCCATTGCTGACTGTGAGACTCTGGGCAGATTCCCTCCCCTGGCTGCACTTCAGTTTCCTCATCTATAAAGTGGAGACAGCCACTGTACAGCATCCCACACCGTGTTGTTGAGAGGGTTAAATGAGATGATACTCAAAGCATTGAGTATGTGGCACATGCCCTTGTCTTCTTTCCAAGGGCCAGGTGGCAGGGCAGGTAGCAAGTCCCCAGGAAGCTGGCCTGGGCCCCTCAGGCGTTTGAGGCTCCATCTTCAACCCCTCTCTCGAAGAGTCCAGTCCCCCACCTCTGCCTCGTGCTGGAGGCATTGCCATAGTGAAAGCAGGCTCTCAGCCACATCTGAGCCTGAGTTAATGGACCTCTGACCCATTTTTCTAGCAGACTCATTACCTCTTATTTAGCCTTGAAGACTCTGGTGGCTGATTGGCAGAGAAGCTTTCACAGCTGGGAAGAGATACGGGATCTGGGTCAGCCGCCCGCTCTCCGTGAACTCTGGCCTCAGCAGCTAATGGCAGAACCAAGGCAGGCAGAATGAATTCCCTGACCCCAGGACCGGGCCCACCAGGGAGAGAGAGTCACCATGTTCCCCCTTGTCTCAGCCTTGCCTGGCTTCCACATGGTCCCATTCCAGCCACCCCATGTGGGGGTTGTAAGAAAAGGAGGAGGAACCAAGTGTTCCCTCCCTGCAGTGAACCCCGACGCTTCCAGCTGACGCACCCCCAGGAGAGGATCACAGACCAGTAGGCTTTGCAGGCCACCCCAAGCCTGATTCATGCGTGGGCAGTGCCTCTTCTGGAAGGCCAGGTGTGGAGCTCTGCCGGGGCCACTCTGCCGACAGCAGGGGTAGATGAGGGCCTTGGACACCTTACACAGCAGGGTGTTGTGGGATAAAGCGGCCAGGCTGCATTCTTTAGGGCCAGTCACTGCCCCACTCAGGGTCTCAGTTTCCCCATCAGCTGAGTGAGGGTTCTGAGCAGATAATCCCCAATTGTGCTATCCAATGTCATAGCATAAGTTACATGTGGTGATTGTGCCCTTGAAATGTGATTTGTCTTAAGTGTAAAATACACGTGGATTTTTAAGACCGCACCAAAAAAAACCCCACCAAGAATATCAGAATAAGTTTGAGTAAGTTTCAAATAAGTTTTGCTTTGATTACATGTTGAAATGATATTTTAGATATATTGGGTTAAATGAAATATCGTATTAAAATTAATCTCAGCGTTTCTTTGCACTTTTAATGTGTACTTTTACTTTGTACTTTTAATGTGGCTACAAGAAGCCTTACAATGATATATATGGTTTGCATTGTATTTTCACTGATAGCAAGCGGGGCTCTAGAGACCTTCTGAGTTTGAATTTTTCAAGGGGTGTGTGGAGGTGGGTGCCATGAGTGTGTGTGTAAGTGTGTGCAGGTATGCGTGTGTTGAGGGAAGAAATTGGCAGGAGGAATGTGTGAGCACAAGTGCGTACATGTATGTTGCATGCACATAAATGTATATATGTTAGGACCAGGCGCAGTGGCTCACGCCTATAATCCCAGCACTTTGGGAGGCCAAGGTGCCCAGATCACTCGAGGTCAGGAATACAAGACCAGCCTGGCCAACATGGTGATACCCTGTCTTTACTAAAAAAACAAACAAAAAATAATAGCTGGAAGTGGTGGCACACACCTGTAGTCCCAGCTACTTGGGAGGCTGAGGCAGGAGAATCCCTTGAGCATGGGAAGCAGAGGTTGCAGTGAGCCAAGATTGCACCACTGCACTCCAGCCTGAGCCACAGAGTGGTACTCCATCTGAAAAAAAAAAAAAAAAAAAAACTTTCGTTCAGGCATGCTGCAGAAGGGAGGAGGTAGGAAGAGGAAACATCTCTCCGACCCAGGCTTGCTGGTCACTGACCATGATCCACGGCCCTTCATGCACATAAACCGTCATCCTGTGAATCTCATAGAAACCTGTGGGTTAAGGGCCCTTGCCCCCATTGTATAGATGAGGAAAACAAGATCCAGGGACTTGGGCGTGGGTGGTATTTACCTTCTATCCCACCAACGCCATGGTAGGAAGGAGGTAGGTCCCAGGTGATGAGTCCGGGGGAAAAAGACACATTGTGGGGGCTGCGCTGACCGCTCTTTCATACATTCTCTCACTTAATAATCCCCACCACAGGCTGGGGGCACAAATAAGGAAGCTGAGGCTCAGAGAAGTAATCTCACCCCCCACACCATCATTCTCAGGCACCACTACCCACCTAGTGGCTACACAAACCCAAAAAGAGGGACGTTGTCCTCGTCCTCTTTCTCTTCCTCACCCTTCACAACCACCATATGCATCACCAACTCCTCCAGGGGCCACATCTTAGACTCCTCTCTGCAATTATCTCTTCATCCCTCCCAGTCCCACCCCACCAAAGCCCTCATCCCGCCATCCTCAGCCCTCCCCAAAACCACTAGAGGGAGTTTTGCAAATCGACAGGGAGATCTTGCCTCTCCCGGCTTACAAACCCCTTGCTGGCATTTATTGCTTTCAGCATAAAGACTAACAGCCCTAACAAAAGCTCCCAGGCCCTACCTCCTCAGGCGCCCAGCTGATCTCTCCAGTCTCAGGTCTCCTCCCACTCCTCCTTGATCACTCGATACTCCAGCCCCACTAGCCCTATTCAACTCCCCAAATGTACCACAGTCTGTTCCCACCATAGGACTTTTGTACATGCTGTTCCTTCTGCCTGGAATGCTTATCCCTCCATTGTTGCCTTACTACCGCTGACATCTTTTACAGCTCAGCTCCAAGTCACGCCCTCTGTGAAACTTCCCTTGACTAATTATGAGAATAATAGTGATAATGATTTTTACAAGTAAATAACATTTTTTAGCTCTTACTGTGTGCTCAGAACACTCTAAGCACTTTTTATGTTAATTCATTTAAAGCTTACAACAAACCTACGAGGCATGTGCCTTAATTGTCTCCATGTTGCATGAAGAAACTGAAGCACAGAAAGCGTAAGCAGCTTGCCCATGGTCACACAGCAGTTTAGCTCCAGAGCACTCCCTTTCGGAGCCCTCACCATCATCACCATAGCTAACCTTTGTTGGCCACCGACAATATTCCAGTGTTATAAGCATCTTATGAATCTTATCACTGTTGTAATTTTACATTTGTTGTAGGATGTTGGCTGTTTGATAGTTCCAGTTGCTCACATTCTTACTCCTACCCTGTTTCATTTATACCCACAACAGAATATTAGCCAAGAACAGGAAGCCAGGCACAGTGAAGTTGAAATACAAGTGAATGGGCATCGCTGAAATGATAATTCACTGGATGTGCCTCATGCTACCTTTCATTGGTGCCATCTGATCAGAATTCTTATAAAACACATCCATGTTTCCAGCACCACAAAAACCAATTACAAAGAGAGAAAATGCAAGATGGGCACAACCAATTTAACTTTTCATTTATTGGAGGGGAAAAAAGCTATCCACACCACAGTGGGTTCCCTGAGTGGGTCTTACCAACATCAGCTTGGAGCCTTCTCTCCTATTTATAGTCAATTTGAAACAAAACCTCCAAATTCCCCAGTAATCCCATGGCTTTTATTTTAGGCACAAAACACACAAATCCCTATCATCCGGCTGTGAAAGCAGTTTTTCAATTACGTACAGAATGAAATATCAACGTACATTTTCATATGCATTTATTCCCCCAAATTAAACATGAGATGTCCTTCCAAGATATATTTGTCAACAAATTGTGCCGTTTATTACATAATTAATTCAAAAGAAATTCACAAGAAATTGTGTGTATCTCTTTTCAAGGGACAAGATTATAAAATGTCTTTTCTGCATTAAATATGAACTTTGTAATACAGTCTTTAGCAGTACGCTATCTAAATAACTAACTACTTTTAACATACACCATATGAAAGAAATGAAAAACATTACAGATCTTCTAAGATGATTGGAGAGATTATTTCTACCATGAATGGGGAATGCTTCTTTTGCCATGACCAGGCTCCCCTCGAGTCTCGGTTAGGGGAAAGGGCTCTCCAGAGGGGGTGTGACTGGCCACTCTAGGCAGCTGATCACTCAGGGAAGAACTGGGGCCACAGGCCAAGCCTCCCGCCTCCCAGCCTAGATGATGAGGCTTCACCCTTAATCCTCAAACACCCACACCCCATCCTCTCACCTAGAGGGTCTCTCCTACCCAAACCCACCCTCCACTCTCACTGGCATCTCTCACACCCTGCTGGCCACATCTTTGGTCTGTGGTTTCCTCACCTCCTCCAGGAAGGCCTCTCTGATCACTCTTCCTACCCCCGATACCCCCCCACCTTACCACCACCACCACCGTCAGAGCTGCTTGTCCTCAGCCGCTGCTGAGTGTCGTTATGTAACTGTGCTCGGGCCTCTCATCTTCCTCCCTCATCTGACTGCAGCCTCCTCCCAAGCCCCGCTCCATCTCAAGCCTCTCTGAGCCCTCCTTGTCCAGTCCAGGGGAGGGGTTCACTGTAAATGGAGGCTGTGTCTGCCCTGAGCACCTGCAGTGCTGGGTTCTCTCCTGAGCTGGACTCACTTACTTCTTGAGGGACAAGATCCCTGGTCCAGTCAGGCCACAAAGGTGGGCAGAGGCCTTGTGTAGCGCTGCACCTGCCGGAGAGAACTCAGACGCATCACTTCACTTTGGAGGCCTCAGTGTTCCCACCTATTGAATGGGAGAAAAGTCCCTGCCCTGGCCCAGAGCGAGTCTCCAAATACCCAGAAGTCAGCCTGGGTAGGTGCACTAGATATATCTGGGTCTGCCCTTGGCTCAAGCCTCATCCCTCCCTCCTCAGACCAAGCAGCCACCACCTCTTACCTGGGCTCCCTGCAGCCACCCGCAGTCCCTACCTGCCCCCATCTGCAGTCTACACTGGAGCCACAAGGTGCTTACACATCCTAATTCAGCCTGTGTCACTCCTAGTCCCCACCCTTCCATGGCCACCCATTTCCTAACCCACGGCTAAAGCACCCTCATGTTCCAACACCGCTTCTCAGCTGGCCAGGACCACCTGGCCCTGCCCTCCCCACATACTTGCTCCCCCTCCTTAGGGCAGGAGGGGCAGAAATGCGAGTCCTCTTTTCGGTCCACAGTCCACAATCCTATGGCACTTTTCCCCCACTCTGAGCCTCAGCTCACTGTTCCCCATCTTCCACAGCTGCTTCCTCCCCAGCCTTCAGCTCTCAGCCTAAAACATCAGCCCTGCACAGAGGCCTTCCCTAACTGCCCTCTCTACAGTACCCCGCAACACCCTGGACCTTCAGCGCATGGGTGACAATGGGTAATTAATTAATGACAGTCAACCCTTGGACAACACAGGTTTCAACTGTGCGGGTCCACTTACACGCAGATTTTTTGCAATAAAATTACACCAAGTGTGTCTGCCTCTCTTACCTCCCCTTCCACCTCCTCCACCTCTTCCGCCTCTGCCACCCCTGAGAAAGCAAAATCAACCCTTCCTCCTCCTCCCCGGCCTAAACATGAAGACAACAAGGATAAAGACCTTTATGACGATCCACTTCCCCTTAATGAATAATAGACTTTCTCTTCCTTATGATTTTCTTAATAACATTATCTTTTCTCCAGCTTTCTTTATTATAAGAACACAGTATATAATGCATAAAACATGTAAAATATCTGTGAATCAAGTGTTTATGTTATCAATAAGGCTTTGGCCAACAGTAAGCTGTTAGTTAAGTTTTAAAGTTATGCGAGAATTTTCGACTACATGGGGTAACGGGTCGGCACCCCAACCCCCACGTTGTTCAAGGGTCCACAGTAACAAACTTGCTGCTGCTTTATTGTCTGTGTCACCACCAAGGTCCCTGCTGTTTTCCCAGTGCCTGAGACAGTGCCTGGCACATAACAGTTGCTCAGTAAATATTTGTTGAATGAATGAATGAATGAATGAATGAATGAATGAATGGAGTAAATGAACAGCTAGGTGTGGTCGTATGTGGTAGCTCCATGAAGGCCTTGATGGGTGTGAGGGGTGGTTATTTAGAAATAGCGCAAAACAAGCTATTTGCCTAGAGGCAGGTTCTCTACAGCGTGGCCTCTGTCTAACCCCAGATCCCAGCTCTGCTGATCCTTCCTCATTACCCTCCTGGTGCGTCCCAGGAACACTCACTCCACTCCTCTCAGCCACGCTGACCAAGTGTGGTCAAGCCACGAGCAAAGCGTGTTTTAAAACCAGCATAGCCAGGTGCAGTGGCTCACACCTGTAATCCCAGCACTCTGGGATGCTGAGGCAGGAGGACTGCCTGAGGTCAGGGTTTTGAGACTACCCTGGGCAACACAGCAAGACACTGTCTCTACAAAAAAATAAAAAATAAAAAAATTTAAGCAGGTGTGGTGGCACGCACCTCTAGTCCCAGCTACTTGGGAGGCTGAAGTGGGAGGATCTCTTCAGCCCAGACGGTCAAGACTGCAGTGAGCCATGGCTGGACCACACTGAACTCCAGCCTGAGTTATAGAGCAAGACCCTATCTCTAAACAAAACAAAACAAAAACAGCGCAAAACAAACACCACCCTGACCTCAATTTGTGGGAATGTGATGAGTTCTGTAACACAGATTTGCCACCTCCTTCAATGCCACCAGGCTGAAGAATGCCACCTTGGGTGGTCTGAACCCCCATTGCCTCTATTTGTAAAATGGGGATAATTCCATGTACCTCCCAGTGTCACAAGGCTGAGAAGTGAGAACGTATGAGAAGCAACTTGCACATTGCCTGGTGCGTGGCAGCCCTCTGAGCCACGTTTGTCTCTCTCCAGTCCCATCTCCTTCTCAAATCAGGGAAATTCTAGAATGCAGACTGTGTCTCTTGGTATTCGGAACCAATTACCAAGTTTCTGCGGGTGTCTGGCTACCTCTCGGGGACATCAAGAGTCTTAATTAATTATGATCTGAAAGGGTTTGATGTTCCAGGAATAAAAAGGCATGAGGGAGCCCAGACTATTTTCAGGAACATTAATTATTTAATGGACATTATTCGTAGAAAATTGGGACTGGAAAATGTAAGTTTAAGATGGGAGCAATATGATTATTTTTAACCCTAAGTTCCATTCACTGTCACCCATCATCAAGAACAGGCTGTTGGTCTGGTAGACAAAAGAGAAGGTTCTAGTCTGAGCTGTGCCATGGATTTGCGGGGTGACCTTAAGTAGGTCACTGCCCCACTCTGGCCTCAGCTGCTTCTTGTTTTTTTCAATATAATACTTTTCCTTCTTTTTGTGAGACAGAGTTTCACTCCATCACCCAGGCTGGAGTGCGGTGGCATGATCTCAGCTCACTGCAACCTCCACCTCCCCGGTTCAAGCGATTCTTGTGCCTCAGCCTCCCAAGTAGCTGGGATTATGAGCACGTGCCACCACATCCAGCTAATTTTTTTGTATTTTTAGTAGAGATGGGGCTTCACCATGTTGGCCAAGCTTGTCTCGAACTCCTGACTTCAAGTGCTCTGCCCACCTAGGTCTTCCAAAGCACTGGGATTGCAGGCGTGAGCCACTGTGCGTGGCTGACCTGTTTCATCATCTGTCAGGGTCTGTCTGAGATGGTTTCCCAGGGGCCTAAGCTCAGACAAGAGTGTGTCAGAAATGTCCCATCCTGGGCCCCACTTCTGAAGTTCCCACTCAATGGGTCTGGAGTGGGCCCCAGAATCTACATTTTAACAAAGCTCGTGAACCTGCCTCCAGAGATCTTTGGGCCGCACTTCAAAGAGAACTGGCTGTGACCCTGGAACATCCACGGAGGACCCTTCAGAGGAGATTTGCACATGAAAGATGTCCATTTTTATTAGCTGCTTACATGCTGAAAGGACATATTAAACTAAATTTAAATGAATTCCCCCAGTCCTTGATTTTCCTCTTCATCAAAGTTCATGTGGTTAATTCTGGGGTCAAAACATAAACATATCCTCTTGTAATTAGCTGCTAATCAGTTCACTACAGTGATTCCCCAGAGAAGTCATCATTCCTGTCCACAGGAACTGGAAATGAAGCACACACATAGCTCAGCTCTCTGCCTATCATCTACATATTGGGATGCCCTGAACACACAGAGAAGCTTACACCTGAAAACATGTGAGCTGGAAGTCATCCATCCGCCCACGCATGTATTCATGTATTCATTCATTCATCCATCTACTCATCCATCCATCATTCATCTATCTGTTCATCAATTCATCTCTCCATCCATCCGTCCATCCATCCATCCATCCATCCATCCAAGAAATGCTTACTGAGGATATCCCAGGTATTGGAGGCACAGCTGGTAAATGAGACAACAAAACAAAGACAATTTGGTCTTTACCTTCCTGCATCTGCAGTCTTTTGAGGGCATTTAATATCAAACAAGTAAAATAAACCAAGTAATTACAAACTGTGGAAAATCCTGTGAAGGAATTCAACAGGTCTCTGAAATAGAGAATAGTGGGGCGAGAGAGGATGAAACCTACCTTGAGCGATCAAAGGAGACTTCCTTGAGGAGGTGACATTAAAGCTGAGACCTAAAGGATGAGAAGGTAGCACCTGGAACACCTTCCAGACAGAAGGAACAGTAAAAGCAGAGACTCTAGGCATGAGCTGCATGGAAACTTGAGGCACCTCCTAGTCTGACACCCCTCCCAAGTGCCCCAGTCAAATGATCTTCTAGCTTCTGCTCACTTTAGGTGACAAGGAACTCACTGCCTCTAGTAACTGCCTCCCATTACTGAGGATTTTGATAGGTCAAAGTTCATTCTCATAAGAACTCTATAATGTTCACTATCTGGTCCAGGTTATGACCTTAAGGCCCCCCAAGTTCCTTGAAGTGAGTCCACAAGACACCCTTGGGCAGCTGAAAACAACACTGATGTCCCAGCTGCCTCTTTGCCTGATGCATGGCCCCAGCTCTTCAGCCAAGGCCCACAGGCCATCCTAGCTGTTTTTGATGTCATCTCTTCAACAGCCCCATGTTCTCCTTATAGTGAGAGTGTAGAACTGATGAGATCTGATCCGGATTGCAACAAGTGGGACTCTCACCTCCTTTATTCTGATTATTAAACCTCCATTAATGCAGCCCCAGTCACCTCAATCTTTTCTTCCTTCTTCATTGATCAAGCAGTCATCAGTACCCAGAGAAATAACTGGCTCTTATTTTTTAACTCTTCAAGCTCCACTTATACCTGTCCGTGCATAGCTCAGCTGACCCTGTGAACAATGCTTGCCCAGCAGATTTGAGGCCTGACTTTTCCCCTGCTCCTGAGGCAGCATCCTCTTGTAGAAATCCAGGAACGGCAGGCATCATATCCATGTTTCTCTGCAGAGTACCCCTAGCACCTGGAACAGTGCCTGGCACTTAGCAGGTCCTCAGCGCCAGGTGAATGGCTGGAGATGAGCAAATGAAGAAACAGCCAATCTGGGCTCTGGTCCTGACTGCCTCTTACCAGCTGGGGAGATTCTCAGAATCTCTGAGCCTCAGTTTCTTCACCTGGAAGTGGGTCTAATAATTATATTCCTAAAGGCCAGGTGTGGAGAGAGCTGATGACAAAGCCTGGCACACAAGGGGACTGGAGAAAGACCGTCCTGGACCTGGGCCTGGCCTTCTGTGCACAACTCACAACCTCAGGTCCTTTGTTGGTGCCAAGCAGGGATCTCTGGCTCCTGGGGCTCAGCAGGTTCCGTGGTGAGAACAGTAACTAATATCTACTGAGCACTCACCGTGTGCCAGGGTGCTTGGATTTACTGATTGCATTCTCACAACCAATCCAATGAGACGGGCACAGCTTATATCCCCATTTTACAAATGATGAAACTATGAAACTGAGGCACAAAGAGATGAAGTTCGAAGGCCAATGAGTGGCAGAGCTGGATTTCAACTCTAGTTAGTTTCCGGTTCCAAGCTCTGCTCAGCCTTTTGATAACTGGGCCCTGGGGCCTCATTTGGGGTCTTCTTCCCTAAGGGGCTGAGTAAAAGAACAGGTGTAAAAGCCCCTGGCCCACAGGGCTTGCTGAAGCTGACTATGCCATCACCCCACCAGCCCACAGCACAGGCAGGGGGACAAAGGTGGGCCTCCTGGGGGATCTGGAAAAGGTGTTTTTCATAACCTGATGGCATCCTGTGCCTGGAATATTTTTGTGCATTCATCAAATGCTTACCATGCACCCAACTCTGTTAGATGATGCCACAGGTACACTCTTGCTTATGCTCATAGCAGTCACATGAAGGAATCATCTCTTGCCCCCATTTTATAGATAAGAAATCTGAGGCTCCAAGAGCCAAAGGATTCCATGCTTGCTAGATCTTTCCATCCTTTGTACCCAGATCATTCTGCCTCAGTTCAACATAGGCCACTTGGAAGGGAGGAGGTATGGGGAGGGGGTGTGCAGGAGGAGGGAGAGAGAATGGGATGAAAGTCAGACAACGTGGGTAAGAGAAGCAGGAGGCAGCAGGGGCAGGTATGACATTAGCTAGGTGTGGGCTATTTAGGCATTGGCCCCATGAAACTCCAAGCAGATTAGTTAGCTTCCCTGAGCCTCAAGTTCTCCATGTGCAAAGTAGAGATTATACTAACAACTCTTCATTGTCAAATGAGGAAACGGAGCAGAGATCTGGGCAGCAAATGGCAACTCAGTAATTTTCAGGCTGGTTTTGGGTGGGGTGAAGGGGACAATGAGACGACAGGGGAAGCATCTACCATGGTCCAGGTGAACACAAAAGTATAGGCAAAGGCTGGGCAGCTTCAGGGGTGGTAGTGGAGGGTGGAGGTGGTGCCTTGAGGTTGTAGGGCATCTGGGGGTTGCAGGGGTGAAGGGGATGGATGTTGGCATGTGACCTGAGATTGTAAAGGGAATTGACGTTGGGATTGTGAGGTGAAACAAGAGGGTGGGGTTTGATGGCAGTTGTAGGACAGTCTATAAATGCATTGGGGAGACAGTGGGAATCTGTCAGGATGGCTACAAGGGTGTGGGTGACAGCAAAATGTGAGGGGAGGTGATAGGACAGAAATGTGGCAATGAGAGGTGTCAGTGAGGTGATGCTGGGACATGCAAGGTAAAGGGGGCTGGCAGAAAAGACCATGAAGATGGCGGACGAGCTGGGCAAGCTGGTGTCTCTATGGGGACTGGGGATTGCCCCGTGTCCTGCAGAGGCTCCCGACCTCCTAACCATCTCCACCTGCAGTGGGAGAGGGTGAGGAAGGGGGATTTTCTCTCTGAGAATCACAGTCCTGTGTGTGGCCAAAGCATCTTTACAAACATTCAGGCCCAGTTCCTGTGTATTAAACATGTCTCCAACGAGGTCCAGAACAGGAAAGGGACTTGCCCAAAGCCACACAGTTAGTGGGTGCTGGAAGCAGGGTCCACCTAATTCTGACTTGCAGGCCCACACATGTCCCCACCTGCTGCTGCCGCCTCTGTGCTGTCTGTGCTTAGCTTAGAAACTGAGGTTCATGACGGGCCCCAGGGACAACTCTGCTGTCATCCTAAGCCCTCCATTACAGTTATCAATAGCCACCAGCAACGCCTTCTCCCAACTTGTTTGTCTATTGATGCCATGCTGAGGTCACCGATTAATAGGAAAAAAACTTTGCTTTTCCCTTAAAAATGTTCACCAAATGATTTTTTTCTTTTTCTTTTTTTTAGACAGGGTCTTGCTCTGTCACCCAGACTGGAGTGCAGTGATGCTATCATAGTTTACTGCAGCCTCAACTTCCCAAGCTCAAGCAATCCTCCCACCTCAGCCTTCCAAGTAGCTGAGACTGCAGGCATGTGCCCCCACACCCAGCTAATTTTTTTAATTTTTTGGAGAGATGGGGTTCCACTACGTTGTCCAGGCTGATCTCAAACTCCTGGGCTCAAACAATCCTCCCACCTCAGCCTCCCAAATAGCTGGGACTACAGGGATGAGCCACCAAACCCAAACCACAGAATTTTTTTAATAGTATCATTATCATTATCTCTCACGGTCTGGGGACTGATTGGGTTCAGCTGGGCGGTTCTCCTGCAGTTGCACTCAGACAGGAGCTGGGGGCTGGAATCATTTTAAGGTTCGCTAATGCATTTCTGATAACTGAGGCTGGTTGTCAGCCAAAACGCCTACACACATAGCTCCTCCTGGTCACCTGGGTTTCCTCACAGCATGGTGGCTGGGCTCCTACAGCACGTGTGCCTGGAGAGGGAGAGCCAGGCAAGGCTATATTGCCTATCATGACCTCCCTTTGGAAGACACATCGCGTCACTTCTGCCATACTCTGTTGGTCAAAGCAGTTGCAAAGATCTGTTCAATTTCAAGCGTCAGGGACACAGACTTCACCTCCTGATGGGGATGTATCAAGGTCACCTTGTAAGAAGAGCACATGGGATGGGAGCTATTGTTGCAGCCTCCTTTGGAAAGTATAATCCACTAGAGTTGGGAAAGAAAAGATCACTAATAGCAGCAAAGCTTTACGTAAGAGTTACTTATGTGTCAGGCACAGGGCTGTGATCTCTTGCCAGCTCCTCACAACAACGCCTAGGAGTGGACACTTTATTGCCCCCATCTTACACGTGACAAACTCAGAGCTTGGAGCATTTAAGTGGCCTGCCCAAGTTCACACAGCCAGTGAACTCCTGGAGTCAGCCAGGTAAAGCTGACTCCTGGCAGACTGGCTACAGAATCCACTCTCCCAGTCACGCTGCTGGGCTGACTTATGTCAGAACTGAAGCACTGGGCATGGAAGGAGGGAGGAAATTGACATTCACGGAGCACCTGGACATTGGGCACTTTGCAAATGTTAACTCATCAGTCTCTGTGAGCTCGCCCTGTTACCCACCTAAGGATCAGAGCAGAGGAGTGACTTTGTCTAGAGGCATCCAATCTGTGAGTTTTAAACCAGGTCTGTTTGAGGCCAAACCTTGCTTGTGCAACACCCTGGGCCATTTCTGAGAATAAAGGCCAGAAGCTTGGGGGCAGAAACCAGGACAGATGGTGCCAGAGAGGGGCTTGGAGCAGGTGGCCTTGGGGCAGAGTAGACAGAAGCCTCAGGTAGTCTGTTCAACCCCATCTTGCCTAATCCCCAAGACAAACAATGAAGTAGTCCCAGTTGCCAACAGGGCAGCCTCTCATGTCATGTCCTTCCTACACGTGAGGAAACTGACGTACCAGAGGGAATTTGCCCAAGATCACAGTTTGGAAAAGCTGAAGCCACTGAGGCATGGTGGTCATTGCCTTGGTGGTAGACTAGACTAGGTGGGTGTAATGTCAGGAATGGGGTAAAAAGTGCAGCCAGAGAACATAATGAGGAGGTGCCAGGGGGCGGAGCCAGGGCAGATATAAGGAAAAAGAGCTGAAGGTCTTATGGGGGCCTTGAATGCCAAGCTAAGAAGCATGGCCTTTATCTTGTAGGCAGGGGAGTGGCAACAGGCAGAAGCAACAGTCCTGGAATTACTTTTCAGGGTGAAAGTGGTTCCAAGGCCAGGCACAGGCACAATGCAGAATCCAGACACAGAGCAGTCACATTAGCCACATCACATGCCACCCAGGACACAGAGGGAACAGGCAGCAGAGCAGGCCCCCAGTGCCCTGGGCAGTGTGCTATTCCTCTCCATCCCATGTCACCATGCGGTCCCCACCTCCAGGGTGAAGATGCCTCTCTGTAGCCAAGATACAGTGTCCTAGGAGGGACCGAATTCACTAATTCAGCCAGAATATGTGGCTTCACTTTCCCACAGCAGGAATGGATGTCTCCAGAAGCTTGGTGATATGGTTTGGCTGTGTCCCCACACAAATCTCATCTTGAATTGTAACTCCCACAATTCCCAGGTGTCATGGGAGGAACCCAGTGGGAGGTGATTGAATTATGGGGGTGGGCTTTTCCTGCCCTGTTCTCATGATAGTGAATGAGTCTCATGAGATCTGATGGTTTTAAAAACAGGAGTCTCCCTGCATGAGCTCTCTCTTTACCTGCCACCATCCATGTAAGATGTGACTTGCTCCTCCTTGCCTTCCACCATGATTGTGAGACCTCCCCAACCATGTGGAACTGTAAGTCCATTAAACCTCTTTTCCTTCCCAGTCTCAGGTATGTCTTTACCAGCAACATGAAAATGGACTAATACGCTTGGCTTCCTTCTGCAAAGCTACCTCACTGTCTGACCTGATGTGGCATGTAGCCTGTCTCTGAACCCAGCTTTCAGGCCCCAGACTTAGAAATTACTTCCGGCCAGGCGCCGTGGCTCAAGCCTGTAATCCCAGCACTTTGGGAGGCCGAGACGGGCGGATCACGAGGTCAGGAGATTGAGACCATCCTGGCTCACACGGTGAAACCTC
>NW_016806836.1:4152874-4160379 GCF_001698545.2 Rhinopithecus bieti
AAAAAAAAAAAAAAAAAAAAAAAAAAGAAATTACTTCCATCTTCACCTCCACCTGAGGACATCACATTAGGGGATAAAAGTGAATCACATCTGTTATTCCAGGAATTCCTCACAACAACCATCAAGTAGATGTTGTTGCCCTCCCATTTAACAGAGAGACAAACTGAGGCAGAGAGAGACACATGGCACATCCCAGCTGCCTTGGCCAACAGAGCCAGGGCAGCCTCTCTCCTGCAGGATGCAGAGGAAATCCTCTGAGGACTTGGGGAGTGGTGGTTGCCCTACCATGGGCCATGGGCAGGGATGACTTGTTCTCCCTTGAGCACCTAATGACTGTCTTTCCTCCTCCTCCAGCCTCCTTCCCTTTTTCCTCCCTCTTCTCCACCCCCTCTTGGCTACTCTATCAACTGCTTTCTCATTCTCTGTTTTCCTTCTCTCCTCACTACACCTGGAAGCCCCCACTGGGGCTTTCAGGAGAACCCTCATCCCTCACTCCTGCTCCAAACCCCACCGGGGCTCCTCATTGCCTGATGGACAGAGTCCCAGCTCTTCAGCTCCCGGCCTGTCACGGGTGGCCACCCCACACCCTCTTGGCTTTGGCTGCCCTCTGTTTCAGCTGCAGCTTCCCGGTCAGGCCACTCTCCTCCAGCCTCTATTCCTGAGCTCATGATGTGCCTTTGGCTGGACGGCCACCCCTCCCTTGTCCACCTGGAAAACTCTTCCCTGTCTTTCAAGAGCCACCTTGGATGTACCCTCTGCTTCTGTAAGGCCTCCTGCAGGGTATCGTCTATGTCAGGGGTCCCCAGGAACACTTCCATGATTTTCTGGAGGACTCACAGGACTCAATGCAGAGCCATAGTAATGGCTGTGATTCATGACAGCAAAAAGATATGAAACAATCAGCCTAGGGAAAAGGTGCAGGGACAAAGTCCAGAGAAAACCAGGTGCAATTTTCAAAGGGTCCTCTGCCAGTGGCGTCACACAGGATGCACTTCATTCTCCCAGGGACAGGTGTTGACATGTGTGAGGTGTTGCCTACCAGAAAAGCTCATGAGAGAGTCAATACTCAAGGTTTCTACTGCAGCAGGCCATATAAGCAACCTCTGCCTAACATGTATCGAAATTCCAGACTCCCAGAAGGAAAGCAGGGGCTCAGCACATGCCTACAAACAGTTTAGGCACAGTGAGCCACTCTTATCAGTTACAGGAATGGTAGAATCCTCCTGAAACCCAAGTACTCAGACACCAGCCAAGGGCCAACCTTGCAAGTAGACCTTTCTGAGGATGCAACCTCAGGCCAGCTGTGTTGACTCTCCCCACTGCTATGCCTGGTTCATGCCACACTTAGAAATGCACCGATCACACCATCTGGGCTTGCATCATCACTACTACAGCAGTAGCCCTAACAGGTTAGGCTTACTCCTGGGCTGGCCAGCTCACCAGACTGAGCTCTCCTTTTTTAAGAATGTCCACTAGCATAGGTGTTTAATGAATGCATTGAATAAATTAACTTAAAAATGAAGCATGTCCACGAAAAAACTAAAAATAGAATTATCCTATGATATGGTTTGGCTATGTCCCCAACCAAATCTCATCTTGAATTATAGCTCCCACAACCCCCACATGTTGTGGGAGGACCCAGTGGGAGGTAACTGAATCATGGGGGTGGGTCTTTCCTGTGCTGTTCTCGTGATAGTGAATAAGTCTCAAGAGATTTGATGGTTACATAAAGAGGAGTTCCCCTGCACAAGTTCTCTCTCTCTGTCTGCCACCCTCTGTGTAAGACATGACTTGCTCCTCCTTGCCTTCCGCCATGATTATGAGGCCTACCCAGCCATGTGGAACTGTGAGTCCATTAAACCTCTTTCCTTTATAAATTATCCAGTCTCTGGTATGTCTTTATTAGCAGCGTGAGAACAGACTAATACACTCCATGATCCAGCAATCCCACTTCTGGGTATGTACCCAAAGAATGGAAAACAGGGTCACCAAGAGATATTTGTATACCTGTGTTCATAGCAGCATTATTCCAAATAGCCAAAAGGTAGAAGCAATGCAAGTGTCCATTAACAGATGAATGGATAAACAAAACATGGTCTAGACATACAATGGAGTATTACTCAGCCTTTAAAAGGAGGGAAATTCTATGCATGCTACAACATGGATGAACCTTGAGGACATTATGCTAAGTTAAATAAGCCAGTCACACACACACACACACACACACACAAAATACTGTATAATTCTATATGAGGCACCTAAAGTAGTCAAACTCCTAGAGATGGAAATTAGAATGGTGGTTGCCAGGGCTGAGGAGAGAGAGAAAAGGGAATCATTATTTAATGGGTACAAGAGTTTCGGTCTTGCAAGATGAAAACAGTTCTGGAGACTGGTTGTACAATGCAAATGTATTTAACTCTACTGAACTATATACATTTTTAAAAGGTTAAGATAATACATTTTATGTTATGTTTATTTTACCACAATATTCTTTTCAAATGAAGCACAACCCTCCCTGGAGGCAGGTGTCTGTTCCGTTTGACCTAGAGTTCCAACAATCATGTGAAAATGCAATAAACTACAGTCCAAGAATCGAACATGCCTTTTATTCACAATCAGCAGACAAGAGGGTTCATTAGATATCTAATGATTGATTTTTAAATTCTTCTTGAAAGACCTGATGTGTATATTCAGAATCAGTTTGCCCTGCCATCCACTAAAAATGACTTATGACAGGAATTCATACATAATTGCTATCAGTGGAGTCGGCTTGTAAGAATATTCCAAGCATTTAATTGACTTTTAAAAGAATAGCTACAGCAAGCTAATTAAATATCACATTAGGATATGTGTTAATTGATATTTAATGAGAATGTCAATTGATGTCTAACTAGCCAATATGTCTCTTAAAATATGTCAATTAGGTACCCAAAGATCCTTCTCAAAGGGAATAGGAGTTAAACACATTGAGGATGTAATTTGTTAATTTTTTATAATAACAAATCACAACCCTCCCTGCTGACTGTCTCTGGATCATAGAGCCATTTGTGAGCCACCTTGCCTGGTCTGAAAACAGGAAACACTGCCTGTTTCACATGAACACTCCCACAAATTTGCACATTTGGTAGCATGGAGAGATAACAGCGCATATCCCAGGACTTTCCAGACCTCCCCTTTCCTTCCACCAATCACCCGCTAATCCCAGAATCTACCCCCTCAACCTTTTTTAATGAAATGACTGCCTGAAAGCCAACCCAGGGAGACAGATTTGAGCTGGACTCTTGTCTCCTTGTTAGTCAACTTAAAAAGCTTTTCATTTCTCAAAAACCCAGTGTCATAGTATTGGCTTCTAGTGCATTGGGCAGCAAGCTCCTTTGGCCTGGTAACAAATGCAATAGCCTAAGCGCCTCCATGAAAGTGGTCTGGAATTCACTCCTGTGGCCAGGTCTGCTCCACTGCCTATCCCTCCCCAGGATGCAGGGAGAGTGCAAAAGGGAGAACAGAAAGTTTGAGGCAATGGCCTCGATGAGCATGACCTTAATAACTCTTGGGCTACAGCATTTTAAGGTCCCACTGACTCCATCGCAGGATAATCAAGTAAGACACCTTCTAGAACAGCCTTGTGCAGACTGTGGATCACTGTAAGATGCTACCCGTCCTCACAAACGATTAGGCAGCTCATGGTGTCATGAGAGAGGGCTAATCAGGTTTTCATGAGATCTCAGAGGAACCGGACAGAGTCAGAACAGCCATGTGGTCACAAGCACAGGTTTCAGAATCAGGGCAAAGTTCAAGTTCTAGATCTTGCTAGCTAGATGCCCTTGAGCACCTTTCTCAATCTCTCAGAGGAAGCCGCAAAATAGACATTGAGTCAGTTTGTCCCATGCTCTCTGCTGGCAGAGGTCAGAGGTGAAACAGAAGGGTGGCTTCAGCTTGCCCAACATCAAGTGAAGATCCCAATCAGCAAAGAGCTCAGCACTTAGGATCAATCAGCAAAGAGCCTGGCTCCTCTCACTTCCAACTAGAAGGGAAAACCACCAGCAGCTCTCAGCCGCTGTTCTAGGAAATGGTTATTCAGTTACCAATAACAACAGTTGCTATGGAGACAGGCGGTCCAGCCTGCCAGTCTGGAATTACTCTCAGGCCAGGGCCAGATTAGCCACCTCCACACCCTTTCCAAACCAAGAGGCAGTTTGAGCCCCAGTTCTCCCTCAATTACCTGATCCAGGTGTCTTCTTCCTATATGAAGGTCCCTCTATTTGAAAGTTAGTTGAGACACAGGGCAAAGGCATTGGAAGTCTTGGGGACTGTGCAATCCCTAAGTCTTTGTAAAGTCCGAGGACTGCTTACGTTGGGGTGGGGTGGTAAACGAAGCAGCTGTGTTTTTGTTCGGGGCTGTAGCAGCACCAGCGAATCCAGAACCTCTTGAGAGGTCTGTGCTGGGGTCAGGCTCCATGCAGAGGCCAGGGGCAGGATGGGCAGCTGGAGATAGTGCACCAGGAGGGATGCTGAGGGCCACACCTAAAGAGTACTCAGTTTCTCCAAGCCCTTCAATACTGCTCCTATAGAATAGGTGGCCGAATTAGAAAATACATCAGAATGTTAGTGGTGAAAGGAACCAGAGATCAGCGTTCTTCACAGGGAGGAAATTGAAACCCTCCAAGGGGATGGGGCTTAACCACAGTGACCCCAATCTCACACCCAGGAATCTCAACTCCCAGTCTGAGTTTTTCCTACCAGGTTGTTCCTACAACGTTACGTAATGTGAGTGGAGCTTTCTAACAATAAGGGCACCATCTATGGTCTGGCTGTCTGCTGAGGTAGATAGTGAGTTTCCTGTCACTGGAGGTATACAAGCAGAGGTCAGACAACCTTTGGGCAGAGCATTTTAGAGAGGGTTTCAGTTTTGGGAGGCAGTCAGGACTGGATGACCTTGGATCCTGTATTGTGTGGACTCCACTAATTCAACAGTGAGTAGAGGTGTCTCCACTCATGATCCAGATTGGATCCAGAATTGCTTCAAACAGCAGCATCCAGTTCAGCTATCTGTCCAGCAGCCTGTGCGACGCCTGGCTAGAGGGCTACTCAAAAACCTACCAAAAGAGCACCCACATGTGAGAGATGGAGGCAGGGAGGAAAACAAGAGCTTCTCCTACAGTCCCAATGGGAAATAGACACAGACAGAGGGCCGAGCCAACAGTGCTCATGGTCTGATGTCAAGTTTAGAAAACAGTATAATATTGACCGGGTGCGGTGGCTCATGCCTGTAATCTCAGCACTTTGGGAGGCCAAGGCAGGCAGATCATTTGAGGTCAGGAGTTTGACACCAGCCTGGCCAACATAGTGAAACCCCGTCTCTACTAAAAATACAAAAATTAGCCAGGTGTGGTGGCAGGTGCCTGTAATCCCAGCTATTCAGGAGGCTGTGGTAGGAGAGTCACTTGAACCAAAGAGGTGGAGATTGCGGTGAGCCAAGATTGTGCCACTGTACTCCAGCCTGGGCATGAAAGCAAGACTCTGTCTCAAAGAAAAATAACAAGAACAAAAAGAAAACGGTATAATAAAGATCTGACCTGGGCTCCAGCCTGTGTGCCCTCAGCTTCTCCAGTGTGAACCTGGGAAAATCTCCTAATGTTCTCAAGGCCTAGTTTCCTCGGGTGAACAACCAGATACTCATAGCTGCTAATAAAGTGGATTTCTTATGAAGTTAGGAAAAGGATGCAGGACCGCGCCTAATGCAATGCTGATAGCAACTGATGGTTATAGGTTGCTCCAAACTAACGAAGAGGGGAGGCAAGAGGGAGAAGAGATGAAATGAGAATGACCCTGAGTTGATAATTAAAGCCGAAGTCCACAAAACCAAAACAATCTTCCTGGCCAGGTGTGGTGGCTCACACCTGTAATCCCAGCACTTTGGGAGGCCGAGGCAGGTGGATCACTTGAGGTCAAGAGTTTGAGACAAACCTAGCCAACATGGTGAAACCCTGTCTCTACAAAAAATAGAAAAATTAGCCAGGCATGGTGCCTGTAGTCCCAGCTACTTGGAAGGGTGAGGCATGAGAATCACCTGAACCCAGGAGGCGGAGGTTACAGTGAGCTGAGATCGCGCCACTGTACTCCAGCCTGGGTGACAGAGTGAGACTCTGTCTCAAAACAAACAAACAAACAAACAAACAAAACCTATTTCCCTAATAATACTAGCATGTCATTTGCCTTTCTCCCTTTCCTTCTCCCATGAGGGTACTATAGTTTTCCAGAGGCCACACAGCATGTGATGTCACAAAGATTAAACGAAAAAGCAGATAGGAGAATCCAACTGTTCATTAAGCCAGGTATTCAAGATTTACAAAATGTAAAACAATGTCTTTTCTCACCGATTTTTTTGTTTGGGAAATATTGGGGTTTTAAAGAATCTATTTAACATTTATTTGGATTGCTATTACAGAAAAACAGAAAACATGTATTGCGGTGGATGCGAAGAAATTAGTACACATGCACACAGTTGGTGAGAACGTCAAATGCTACAGTTACGATGGAAAACAGTGTGACGATTCTTCAAAAACAGAAACATCGGAATTACCATGTGATTCAGCAATTCTGCTTCTGGGTAAACACACAAAAGAACTGAAAGCGGGGTCTCAAACGTATCTTTGTACACCAATGTTTGCATTCAAAATAGCTGAAAGGTGGAAACACCCCAGTGTCCATCAGTGGGTGAGTGGAGAATCACTCAGTGGTGTACACATACGAGGAATAGTCAGCCTCAAAAAGGAAGGCAATTCAGACATGGGCTACAGCATGTGGATGAATCTTGAAGACATTATGAGAAGTGAAATAAGTCATTCACAAAAGAACAAATATGACATGATTCCACTTATATGAAATACCCAGAGTAGTGAAAATCACAGAGACAGAAAGTAGAGCAGTACTCATAAGGGGCTGGGGGAAGGCGGATGGAGAGTTGCTAATGGGTACAGAGTTTCAGTATGAGATGATGAAAAGGTTCTGGAAGTGGATAACAGTGATGGTTGCACAATGGGAGTGTACTCATCGCCATTGAACTGTACATTTAAAAATGGTTAAAATGGGGCCAGGCACAGTGGCGCACACCTGTAATCCCAGCACTTTGGGAGGCCGAGGTGGGTGGATTACTCAAGGCCAGGAGTTCGAGACCAGCCTGGCCAACATGGCAAAACACTATCTCTACTAAAAACACAAAAATTAGCCAGGCGTAGTGGTACACGCTTGTAGTCCTAGCTATTCAGGAGGCTGAGGCACAAGAATCGCTTTCACCCAGGAGGCAGAGGCTGCAGTGAGCTGAGATCACACCACTGCACTCTAGCCTGGGCAACAGAGCAAGACTCTGTCTCAAAAAAAAAAAAAAAGAAGAAGAAGGTTAAAATGGTAAACTTTCTGTTATGTATATTTTACTACAATAAAAATCAAATAGGCCGGGCGCGGTGGCTCAAGCCTGTAATCCCAGCACTTTGGGAGGCCGAGATGGG
>NW_016806836.1:4163254-4166375 GCF_001698545.2 Rhinopithecus bieti
AAAAAAAAAAAAAAAAAAAAAAAAAAAAAAATCAAATAAAAGTAAATCTAATGGAGAATGTATAATTGTCATCTGAAAGCTTATAGTAGATATAAATTGCCAAAAACAAAAAAGTTATCGGTGTTAACATGTAATGGAATTATTGTTATTTTTAAATGAGTTAATAAACATTTGTGTCTGAGTTTTAATATCTAATATGGTTAATATCAATAGATGCACCCCAAATAAACAAAAGCCCCTTGAGGTCCTCAATAATTTTTTGAAAGTATAAAACATTCCTAAGACCAAAAAGTTTGAGAATGGCTACATGATATCAGTATCTCTCTACTTCTGTAAATGTTTTTAATTTTCCATATGAGAAAAGCTTTTAAGTTTCTAAAATAATACTAATTGACTTTCCTTCTACCTGTCTGGGCAAATTGATTCACCTTGATGGAATTCAGCAGCCTCATCTGTCAAAGGAGCAGAAAATTCCAAAGCATGATCCTATGAATCAAACCTGACACCCACAGACACAGGAGCTCCCACTTCCCCACCCGCCAACCCCCAAGCTTCCGCAGAGATCTGAGCCTCTCTGGGTTGAGAAAGAGAGGGAATGTTCTTCCGTATTAATCAGATCCCATTAATTTTTCAAAGTAGACAACAGCCCACTTACTCATCTGCTGTGGAGCCTCATCCATAATTGATCCTGAACTGCACTTACACAAACAGACCGCGTAGATGCCGGTTGCACGTAGGGCTCTGGGAGGGTTGTCTGCCGATGAGCCTACTCCAAGTAGCGAAGGCACTCATAGCCATGACATGTGGTAACTTCAGCGGGCCTGACACTTTTCCTTCCATCAAAAACAACAAGGAAGAGGAAAGGAATGACTCCCAAGATGCTCTGAGTGGTTGTTCTGAGGTCATTTCTATGTACAAGTCAGCTGAGGAGAATTAAAAACAACTGCTCTAAGCCAGCCTCATACCTGTGTCTTGATCCTTTTGGGCTCCTAGAGCAAACTACCATCAATCGGGCGGCTTATCACTGAAATTTATTTCTCATCGTTCTGAAGGCTGAAGTCCAAGATGAAGCCACCAGCAGATCTGGTGTCTGGTGAGGACCCACTTTCTACTTCAGAGATGACACCTTCTTGCTGTGTCTTCATGCAGTGAAAGGGGTGAGGGGTTTCTCTCAGGCCTTTTTCGTAAGAGCACTAATTCCATTGATGAGGACTCTGCCTCCATGAACAAATCACCTTCCAAAGGCTCCACTTCTTAATACTATCACCTTGGGGTTGAGGATTTCAACGTACAAATTTGCAGGGAACACAAACATAAACCTGCCAGGTCGACCACCCAGGTCCATGAAGACCTCAGCAAGTTCAGCCCCAACACCTCTCTAATCACTTTGAACCTCATGCCCTCTACCTGAGGCCACACACTTCTCACCCCATCCCCCACTCCAAAATAAATGGCAGCTGGATTGAATATTTAAATATGTTTAAAAAGAATTGGACCAGGCATGGTGGCTTACACCTGTCATCCTAGCACTTTGGGAGGCCGAGGCAGGAAGATCTCTTGAGACCAAGGGTTCAAGACCAACCTGGACAACATAGCCAGATGTCATCTCTACTAAAAATAAATAAATACTGGCCGGGCGCGGTGGTTCACACCTGTAATCCCAGCACTCTGGGAGGCTGAGGTGGGTGGATCACGAGGTCAAGAGATCAAGATCATCCTGGCTAACACGGTGAAACCCCATCTCTACTAAAAATATTAAAAATTAGCCAGGTGTGGTGGCCTGTAGTCCCACTACTCGGCCACCACACCTGGTGCCTGTAGTCCCACTACTCGGGAGTTTGAGGCAGGAGAATGGCGTGAACCCAGGAGGCGGGGCTTGCAGTGAGCCGAGATCTTGCCACTGCACTCTAGTCTGGGCAACAGAGCGAGACTCTGTCTCAAAAAAAATTAAAAAATAAAAATAATAAAAATAATAAAATAAAAAAAAATTAGTGGGGCATGTTGATGGTCACCTGTAGTTCCAGCTACTTTGGGAGGCTGAGGCAGGAGGATCGATTGAGCCAGGGAGATTGAGGCTGCAGAGAGCTATGATTGTACCACCGCACTCCTAGGCAATACAGCGAGACCCTGTTATAAAAATAAATAAATAAATAAATAAATAAGTTAAAACCCTTAAAGACAAAATAAAATGAACATTTATCTGATGAATAAAGACTTTGTAGTGAGAAAAAGAAAAGCAGCCCCTGGCATTGGGGAGCCTACCTGGCACTCACGGGTGGGCCCTGGTGTTTTCTTGTTGGACATAAACAATCTTATAGAACACCAACATCAGACAGGGCCATTATGTGACTGCACCGGAGCAAGACAAAAGCTAGACCATTCTGTACTCATATCTGAACTGTGTTAGTTTGCTAGAGATGCCGTAACAAAGTACTACAAACTCAGCAGTTTAAATTTAAATTATTATCTCAGCCGGGCACCGTGGGTCATGCCTGTAATTCCAGCACTTTGGGAGGCCAAGGTGGGCAGATCATCTGAGGTCAGGAGTTCGAGACCAGACTGGCCAACATGGCGAAACCCTGTCTCTACTAAAAGTACAAAAATTAGCCGGGTATGGTGGCGGGCACCTGTAATCCCAGCTACTCAGGAGGCTGAGGCAGGAGAATCGCTTGAACCCAGGAGGTGGAGGTTGCAGTGAGCTGAGATCATGCCACTGCACTCCAGCCTGGGTGACAAGAGTGAGACTCTGTATCAAAAAAATAAATAAATAAAATAAAAATAAAAATAAAATAGACCAAGCATGGTGGCTCACACCTGTAATCCCAGCACTTTGGGAGGCCGAGGTGGGCGGATCACCTGAGGTCAAGAGTTTGAGACCAGCCTGGCTAACATGGTGAAACGCTGTCTCTACTAAAAATACAAAAATTAGCCAGGCATGGTGGCGCACACCTGGAATCCCAGCTACTCAGGAGGCTGAGGCAGGAGAATCACTTGAACCCAGGAGGTGGAGGCTGCGGTGAGCTGAGATTGTACCATTGCACTCCAGCCTGGGCAACAAGAGCTAAACTCTGTCTCAAAAATAAATAAATAAATAAATAAATAAATAAATAAATAAATAAAT
>NW_016806836.1:4166677-4185577 GCF_001698545.2 Rhinopithecus bieti
AAATAAATAAATAAATAAATAAATAAATAAATAAATAAATAAATGTAAATTATTATCTCAGAGCTCGGGAGGCTAGAAGTCTGAGATCAAGGTGTCTTCAGGTCCACGCTTCATCTGAGAGTGGTAGGAAAGAGTGTGTTCCAAGCTCCTCTCGAGATTCTTGTACTTTCTTGGCTTATAGAAGAGCATAACTCTAATCTTCACATGGTGTGCTCCCTATGTGCCTGTTTCTATGTCCAAACTTCGTCCTTTTTATAAGGATACCAGTCACTGGGTTAGGGGCCCACTCTGCTGACCCCATCTCAACTAATTACATCAGCAACAACTTCAATTCCAAATAAGGTCACATTCTGAAGTACTGGGCGGTAGGACTTCAACATGTGAATTTGAGGAACATGATTAAATCTACAACCCATTAACTTATGCAAATATAAGGACATTGTCCAAACCACAAAAATGAACAAACACCCTCTGTATTAGTTACCTAGGGCTGCTATACCAAATTATCTTAATCTTCATGGCTTGAAACAACAGAAATGTGTTTTCTCACAGCTCTGAAAGTCAGAGTTTGAAATCAGTATCACTGGGTCAAAATTAATGTGTCTGTAGGTCTGCACTCCCTCCCCAGAGGCTCTTGGAAAGAATCCATTCCCTGCCTCTTTCAGTTTATGGTGGCTGTCAGCATTCCTTGGCTTCTGACCACAACTCTCCAGTCTCCACCAATCAACGTTTTCAAATCTCCATTGTCTCTATCTTCATATTGCCTTCTCCTGAGACAGAGAGACAGAGACAGAGAGAGAAGTTTCCTTCTGTCTCTCTCTTATAAAGACACTTGCGATCATATTTAGGGCCCACCCAGATAATCTCCCCAATCTCAAGACCCTTAATTTAATCTGCAAAGACAACTTTTCCATCTAAGGCAGCATTCACAGATTTCACGAATTAGGACCTGATATCTTTGGCAGCCATTATTCGCCTATTATACCCAACGTGCTAGCTAATGAGGGTGGCTGCTGCTTCTTTACCAATTTCAGCTTTAATCGCACTTCATTCTTCCCACTTTCTAAATAAGTTTTATTAAAATATCCAATCACAGAATTTCCTCCACTTCCAGAAAGCTTCCACTTCAGAGAAAAGCCTTGCTTCTTTGAAATCTCCTCAAAATCACTTGACACAAATCCTGTAATGGATCCTTCATGATACCTCTCATGAGGTGCCTCACAGTTCCCCAGGGTGTGCGGTCTCTCTTGTTGCAAGGTCAATAAACTCAACTTTGTTCAAATATAGGATATGCATGGTAGTATTTGGCTGGAGAATATTAACAGTGGCATTAAAAACCACGAGATGGGCTGGGCAAAGTGGTTCATGTCTATAATCCCAACACTTTGGGAGGCTGAGGTGGGCAGATAACTTGAGGTCAAGAGTTTGAGATCAGCCTGGCCAACATAGTGAGACCTTGTCTCTACTAAAAATACAAAAATTAGCCAGGCATGATGGTGTGTGCCTATAAGCCCAGCTACTCAGAAGACTGAGGCAGGAGAATCACTTGAACACAGAAGGCAGAGGTTTCAGTGAACCAAGATTATGCCATTGCACTCCAGCCTGGGAAACAGCGCAAGATTGTCTCAAAAAAAAAAAAAGAGATGTCACAAAGAAGACAATGATTGTCTACGAAGAAGTGACATTATCAAAAAATGGCAAAGTAAGAACTTCCAAAAATTCTTTCTTCAATAAAAGCAATGAGAACACTGGCAGAATTTGTCAGAACCAACTATTTCAGAACTTTAGAAAGGAATGAAAGCTTACAGCAATCTGAGGAGCATTTATTGAAGAAAAACAATGAATCTTCATAAGAACCTTGAGCTTTGTGACATTTTAACTTGACCTCATCCCACTCCTATGCTTCAGCCCACAGTAACCTTGAAAGCTAAAAGCCTATAATCACAGGAATAACCAATAGCCTACCAGCCCATGGAGAAGTTAGAAGAGGGTTGGAGTTCCTTTAAACCTCCATTCTCAGAGAATTATCATTATTTGACCTGTCTGGAAGCCCCCTGCAAAATCCCACTCACAAGCCATGTCTTTATTTGACCTGACTTAGAGTTCATCCATTGTGAACGTTCTTTTCTCTCTCTTTGGGGCTTTTGTCAAAACAATATGCAGAATTATTTAACACTGTAGATGACTGAAGGGAAGATAGCAGCTTGGGAAAACAACAAGCTAACCAAAAAGCTTAAAAGGAAACCTAGAGAATGAAATTCCTTAGCGGGTTTTGAAAAGAAGGCCATACATATGTGTAGGACTGTGTACATGATCATGAAAGACATGAGACGGGCCTAAGCCTCACCTCTGGCTGACCTTGAGGCTCTCTGCAAGCAGACAGTGAAGACTAAACCAGAGTTGTAAATTGCTTGGCTGAGTATTGAAAGTGTGCCCCAGCATGCATACAGAGTCCCTTAACAAAGACTGGGAGACTTATTGGTTCAGAAGAAGAGAAGCGAAGGGGATAAGAAGAACATTTGAAGAAATAATGGGCAAAAACTTCCAAAGTGTTACAAAAAAAATTCATCTACACATCCAAGAAGCTCAGTGAACTCCAAGTAGGATAAACAAATAGCCATGCCTAGACACACCATAATTAGATGGTGAAAACCCAAAGACAAAGAGAGAACCATGAGAGCATTCAGAGAAAAGTGATTCATCACATGCAAAGGATCCTCAATAAGATTAATAGTGACTTCTTGTCAGAAACTATGGATGCCAAAGTCAATGGAATGACATATTCAGAACACTGAAAGACAAAGACTGTCAACTAAAAATTCTATACCCAGCAAAACTATCAAAAATATGGGAAAACTAGCAAAAATATGGCAAACAATAAGAGCTTCCCATACTAAAAAAAAAAGAATTTGTTGCTAACAGACCTGTCATATAAGAAATACTAAAGGGAGTCCTTCAGGCTAACATAAAAGATCACTACACAACAACTTGAATAAATATGAAGAAGTAAAGAATATCAGTAAAGGTGAGCTACACAGGTAAATTAAAAGGCAGTGTATAGGCATTTTTTGTTTGTAACTTTTTCTTCTATTTGTTTTAAAAGACACTTTCATAAAGCAATAATTACAAAACTGTATTGAAGCCAGGTGTGATGGCTCATACCTGTAATCCCAGCACTTTGGGAGGCTGAGCCAGGAGGATTGCTTGATGTCAGGAGTTTGAGACCAGCCTGGGCAACAGAGTGAGACCCTGTCTCTACTGAAAAAAATTTTAATTAACCAGGCACAATGGCACACACTTGTAGTCCTAACTATTCAGGAGACTAAGACAGGAGTATCACTTGAGTCTAGGAGTTCAAAGCTGCACTGAGCTATGATCATGTCACTGCACTCCAGCCTGAGTGACAGAGTGAGACTTTATCTTTCTTTTTTTTTTTTGAGATGGAGATGGAGTCTCACTCTGTCACCTTGGCTGGAGTGCAATGGTGCAATTTTGGCTCACTGCAACCTCCGTCTCCCAGGTTCAAGTGACAATCCTGCCTCAGCCTCCCGAGTAGATGGGATTACAGGCACACACCACCATGCCAGGCTAATTTTTTGTATTTTTAGTAGAGATGGGGTTTTGCCAGGTTGGCCAGGTGGGTCTCAAACTCCTGACCTCAGGTGACCCACCTGCCTTGGCCTCCCAAAGTGCTGGGATTACAGGTGTGAGCCACCATGCCCAGCCGATTCTATCTCTTAATAAAAAAACCGTATTGATAGGCATACAATATATAAAGATGTAATCTGTATGACAAAAACAGCACAAAGTAGGAGGGAGGTAGTAGAGTTACATTTTTTAAAGTTTATGTATGTTATTGAAATTAAGAAGGTATTAATCTGAACTTCACTGTTATAAGTTGTTAATTACAATCCCCAGGGTAATCACTAAGAAATTAACTTCAAAAAACACATAGTAAAGGGGAAAAAAAGTGTTTTTTAATGGTACACAGGAAAATACCTAGCTAATACAAAAGAAGACAATATGGATGCATAGAGGAATACAAAAGATCCAACGTATATAGAAAACAAATAGTAAACGACAAATGTAAATTCTACTTTATTAGTAATTACAGTAAATATAAATGGATTAAACACTCCAATCAAAGGGCAGATACTGACAGAATGGATTTTAAAACATTATTCATCTATGTGCTATTAATAGAGACACACTTTAGATTCAAAAACACTATAATAAGTTGAAAGTAAAAAGATGGAAACAAATGTGCCATGAAAACAGTAACTAAAAGAAAGCTGGAGTAGCTATACTAAGATCAGATAACACAGATGTTAAGACAAAGATATTTTACTAGAATGAAAAAGGAAATTTTATAATGATAAAAGGATCAGTCTACACAATAATTATAGGCTGTATCCTTTATCCAAAATGCTCGGGACCAGAAGTATTTCAGATTTTGGAATATTTGCACATACATAATGAGATATTTTGGGGACGAGGCCCAAGTCTAAACAAGAAATTCTTTTATGTTTCATATGTATTTTATACACATAGTCTGAAAGTAATTTTATACAATGTTTTTAATAATTTTATGCATGAAACAAAGTTTGTATACAGGTACATTGAACCATCAGAAAGCACGTGAGGTCAGGACTGGAATTTGTCCCTTGTGGAGTCATGTTGGCACTCAAAACTGTTTGGATTTTGAGACGCTTCAGATGTCAGATTTTCTGATTAAGGAAATCAACTCGTATAAACATACATTAACCTAACAACAGAGCCCCCAAATACATTAAACAAAACCCAACAGAATTGAAAAAGGAAATAGACAAAAATTCAATAGTTAGGCACTTCAATAACCCATTATGATAATGGATGGAATAACTAGACAGAAGACCAACAAGAAAATAGTAGATTTGAACAATACTATAAACAACTAGACCTAACATCTATGAAACATTCCACCTAACAACAGCAGAGAACTTGTTCTTTTTAGGTGCATATAAACGTTCTCAAGGGTAGACCATATATCAGGCCATAAAAACAAGGTTTAATAAATGTAAAATCATAGAAATTATATAAAGTATATTCTCTAACCACAGTGAAATAAAATTAGAAATCACTACCAGAACAAAATTTGTAAAATTCACAAACGTGCATATTAACACACTCCTGAGTGACCAATGCTCAAAGTGATAGATATTCTAAATACTCTGACTTGATCATTACAGATCCTATGCATGTAACAAAATATCACTTGTACTCCATAAATGCGTATAAGCACTAAGTAACAATAAAAAACCAAAAGGAAGAAATTACAAGTATATTAGAAAATACTTTGAGATGAATGAAAATGAAAACACAACATACCATACATTTGATGCAGCTAAAGCAGTGCTTAGAAATTTATAGCTGTAAATGTCAATATTAACAAACTAAGAAAGATTTCAAATCAACATCCTAAACCTCCACCTTAAGAAACTAGAAAAATAAGAGCAAACTAAACCCAAAGCAAGAAAAAGAAAGAAATAATAAAGACTAGAGCAGAAATAAATGAAATAGGAAATAAAAAATAATAGAGAAAACTCAATAAAAGCAAAAGTTGGTTCTTTGTAAAGATCAACAAAACTGGCAAATCTTTACCTATACTGATAAGAAAAAATAAAGAGAGAAGACTCAAATTACTAAATCAGGAAAGAGGTAACATTACTGTCAATCTTACAGAAATAGAAAGGTTTATAAACTGGGCACAGTGACTCACACCTGTAATCCCAGCACTTTGGGAGGCCAAGGAGGGAGGATTGGTTGAGTACAGGAGTTCAAGACCAGCCTGGACAACAAGGAGAAATCCCATCTCTACAAAAAAAAAGATACAAAAATTAGCCAGGTGTGGTGGCCCACCCATGTAATCCCAGCTACTATGGAGGCTGAGGTGGGAGGATTGCTTGAGCCTGGGAAGTCAAAGCTGCAGTAAGCCATGTTTGTACCACTACACTCCAGCATGGGTGATGGAGCAAGACACTGTCTCAAAAAAAAAAAAAAAAAAAAAAAGGTTTGCAATAGAATACTATGAACAATTGTATACCAACAAACTAGATAACCTAGAGAAAACTTGAGAAATTTCTAGGAAGAAAAAAACTACCAAAACCAATTGAAAAAGAAATAGAAAATCTCAATGAAACTATAACAAATAAAGCAATTAAATTAATAATCAAACCGCTTCCCACAAACCAAAGCCCAGGACCAAATGGCTTAACTGGTGAGTTCCACTCAATGTTTACATTGATACCGACTTTTCACAAACTCTTCCAAAATAAAGAATAGGAAGGGGCACCTACTAACTCATTCTTTAAGAGCAATATTACCCTGATACTAAAACTAGATAAAGATATCAGACAATAAAGAAAACTACAGATCAATATCCCTTATGACTAAGAATAAAAATCCTCAACAAAATACTAGCAAACCAAATCTAGCAACTTATAAGAAGAATTACACACCATCACCTAGTGAAATGTATCCCAGGAATACAAGATTGTTTCAACATATGAATATTAATAAACACAATACACCATATTAATAGAATAAAGAACAAAAAACACTTGATCATCTCAAAGGATCCAGAAAAAGCAACTGAGACAATCCAACTACCTTTTATGATTTAAAAAAAAAAACTCAAAAAAATTGAAAGAAGGAAACAACCTCAACCTGATAAAGGCCATCTACAAACAAATAAACAAACAAATTCACAGCTAACATTATAGTTAATGGTGTAAGACTGCAAATTTTATGCCTAAGATCAGGAAAAAGACAAGGATGTCTCCACTCATAACTTCTGTTCAACATTGTGCTGGAAGATCTAGTCATGACAATCAGGCAAGAAAAAATAATAAAAGGCATCCATTTTTCCAAAGTAGAAGTAAAATTGCCTGTATTCACAGAAGACAGGATCTTGTATGCACAAAATCCTAAGGAATCCATAAAATAATTGAACAAGTTCATCAAGGTTGCAGGATACAAAATCAACATAGAAAAATCAATTGTGTTTCTATATACTAGAAATGCACGACCAGAAAATGAAATTTAAAAAACAATTCCATTTCAAATAGCAACAAAATAAAATACTTAGGCTTTTTCACTGAAATTACAAAACATCCTTGAAAAGATTTAAAGAAAACCTAAACAAATGGGAAAACATCCACGTTTATGGATTGCAAGATTTAATTTGCTAAGATGGCAAAACTCTTTGATTGCTCTACAGATTCAATGCAATCTCAATCTAATCCTAGCAGGCTTTTCTGCAAAAATTGTCAAACTGATCCTAAGATTTACATATAAATACAAGGGACCTTTAATAACCATAGTAACCTTGAAAAAGAAGAACACAGTAAGAGGACTGAAACTTCCCAATTTTAAAACATATTACAAAGCTACAGTAATCAAAATAGTGTGAGACTTTCATAAAGATAGACATATAGACCAAAAGAATAGAGAGATCAGAAATAAACCCTTACATTTACGATCAATTAATTTTTGACAGAAGTGTCAAAACAATTTCAGAGGGGTAAAACTGTCTTTTAACAAATGGTGCTAGGATAATTAGCCCAAAAAAATTTTACAAAAAGAATTAATTGAACCCCTACCTCACTCTATATATAAAAATTAACTCACAATGGATGCAAGATCTAAATGCAAGGGCTAAAATTATAAAATTCTTAGAAGAAAGTTAGGTAGAAATATTTGTGACCTTGGATTAGACAAGAATCTCTTAGATATGACACCAAAAGCACTAGTAACAAAAGAAAAAAATAGATAAATTAGACTTCATCAAAATTTAGGACTTTGGGCCAGGCACAGTGGCACACACCTGTAATCCCAGTGCTTTGGGAGGCTGAGGCAGGAGGGTCAACAAAGGTCAAGAGTTCAAGACCAACCTGGCCAACATAGCAGAACCCCATCTCTACTAAAAATTACAAAAATTAGCCAGGTGTGGTGGTGCATGCACCTGTAATCCTAGCTACTTCGGAGGCTGAGGTGGGAGGATCACTTGAACCCAGGAGGCAGGGGTTGCAGTGAGCCAAGATCACACCACTGCACTCCACCCTGGGCGACACATTAAGACTGTCTCAAAAAAATAATAATAATAATTAGGACTTTTGTGCTTCAAAGAATACTATCAAGAAAGTGAAAAGACAACTCACTGTATGGGAGAAAGTATTTGCAAATCATGTATCTTATAAGGGAAGAGTATTCGGAATATATCAAATATGTTTAAAACTCAACAATAATAAGACACATAATCCAATTTTATAATGAGCAAAAGGCTTAAATAGACATTTCTCGAAAGATATACAAGTGGCCAAGAAACACATGAGAAAATGCTCAAGAGCATTCCTTATGAGAGAAATGTACACCAAAACCCCAATGAGATACTACTTAGCATTCACTAGGATGGCTATAATCCAAGAGATAGAGAATAACAAATGTCAGCAAGGATGTGGAGAAATTGGAAGACTTGTGCATTGTCGGTGGGAATGTAAAATCATGCAGTTGTTTTGGGAAAGAAGTTTGGCAGTTCCTCAAAAAACTAAACATAGAGGGATTGAGCAACTGAACTCCTAAGTAAATAGCCAAGAGCAGTGAAAACATGTTGAAATAAAAACATCTCCATAAATATTCATAGCAGCATATTCATAATACTCAAAGAAGTGAAAACAACCCATTGATAAATGGATAAATTATGGTATGTCCATACAATGAAATATTATTCAGTCATAAAAAGGAGTACTGACTTCTTCTACAACATGGGTGGATTTTGAAAACTTTATGATGCATGAAAGGAAGCAAACACAAAAGGCCACATATTGTATAATTCCATTCATATAAAATGTCCAGAATAGGAACATTTGTAGAGACAGAAAGTAGATTAGTGGGGTACAGGAGGGGGCTGCTATGTCTGACTGGGTGGTCAGGGAAGGCCTCCCTACAGAGGTACCATTGGAATAGAGTCCTGACAGGGTGTGTCATACAGATTCCCTTGGGAAGTACATTCCAGGCAGAGGGAACAACCAGTGCAAAGACTCTGAGCTTGTGGGAAGGGACAGGAGGCAGGGCAGGTAAGCAGAACTACGTACTGTCGGGCCTAGAGTGCAGGATAGGGAATTTAAAGTTTCTCCTAAAGTAGAAGGAAGCTTTGGGGGGCCTTAATGGTATGTGGAGGATTGGGGGTTGGTTGGTATTGAAAAGACTTCCCTGGCTCCCATGTTGAGAATAAACTGGGGGGTACTAAGTATAGAATTGAGAAGGCCAAATCAGAGAAGAGGGAAGAAATGGACATGGCCCCATCCCTGGTGGGAGCTGGGAAAACAAGTGGACACATTTAAGAAAGCTTGTGAAGCTAGAGTGGATGAGATTGACTGATGCACTAATGTCCATCTCCTAGCAAGAACTTTTTCCTCTGTTCCTCAGAGGCCTTTATTCTTTCCTCACCCATGTGTAGAGAGAGAGCAAATGACGGCATTTTTAGAAAGTCTTTAGGAGGGAGAGCTGAAGAGATGGACCACCATCACCTGGACTGTCAAAACTGAAGCACAGCCTGTCCACAGACACAACTGCATGGGAATGTCCGTGGCAGTTTATAACTAATAGCCCCACACTGGAAACCACCCAAATGTCCATCAACAGGAGAATGGAGAAATTGCATGTATTCCTACAACAAAATACTAGATAACAATGAAAAAAACAGTCTACTACCACCAGCAACAACACTGGATGCATCTCAGAAACGTAATATTGTGCAAATAAAGCCAGGCAAAATAGGAGTATATGCCTATGATTATCATACAAAGTTCAAGCACAGGCACAACAAATTCAACATAGTGATAGAAATCTGATAATTGGCCGGGCGCGGTGGCTCAAGCCTGTAATCCCAGCACTTTGGGAGGCCGAGACGGGCGGATCACGAGGTCAGGAGATCGAAACCATCCTGGCTAACACGGTGAAACCCCATCTCTACTAAAATACAAAAAACTAGCCGGGCGAGGTGGCGGCGCCTGTAGTCCCAGCTACTCGGGAGGCTGAGGCAGGAGAATGGCGTGAACCCGGGAGGCGGAGCTTGCAGTGAGCTGAGATCTGGCCACTGCGCTCCAGTCTGGGTGACAGAGCGAGACTCCGTCTCAAAAAAAAAAAAAAGAAATCTGATAATTTATAGTGATAGAAATCAGTGGTTACCTAGCGGTGGGAAGCAGAGATTGGCTGGAAAGGGGCACAAGGGAACTTTCTGGAAATCTAAAAATGTTTTATATCTAGATCTGGGGGATGGTAAGTAGGTACATGTACTTTTTCATTTTATTTTATTTTATATTGTATTTTTTGAGACAGAGTCTCACTCTGTCCCCCAGACTGGAGTGCACTGGCACAATCCAGGCTCCGTGCAACCTACGCCTTCCGGGTTCAAGCGATTCTCCTGCCTCAGCCTCCCGAGTAGCTGGGATTGCAAGTGCGTGCCGCCATGCCTCGGCTAATTTTTGTACTTTTAGTAGAGATGGGGTTTCACCATGTTGGCCAGGCTGGTCTCGAACTCTTGACCTCAAGTGAGCCACCAGCCTCGGCCTCCCAAAGTGCCGGGATTACAGGTATAAGCCACCGGGCCCGGCCAGTAACGTCTTAATAAAATATGGTGCTGACATGGACAGAGCACAGAAAATGCTCCCCAAGCATTTGGGAGCTCAGCAGCAACAAGGGGGTGCCGAACTCTGCTCTCCCCAGGCCTGGCTCTCAGGAGGGCAGCTGACTACTCTTGCATTTCCCCAACACCTGGAGGTAATGCAACAGCTACCACAGGTCTCATGTCATTCTCTCAAAGGGTTCTGAACTCTCTTTACAAAAATTCTGTTTCCCTCTTGAATGTCATCGTCAAAAATTCAAATGTCCCACAGATGCTGGGAGTCAGCCCTGAGCCAGGCATGGGCTGGCTGGAGGAGGTGAAAGAGGAACGACCAGCTCTGGTGAGAAGCCAGGTCAGGCTGTGGCTGCATGGGACAGTCTGGGTTAAAAGCACAGGCTCCAGAGCCACTCTGCCTGGATTCAAATCCCAGCTCTGCCTCTTACTAGCTGAATGACCATAGGCATGTCAGTTAACTGTTTGGAACCTCAAATTCTACCTGTGTGAAATGGAAATAATAATGCCAGCGTCACAGGGCCCTAAACTTATGTATATATCTTTAAAGTGCAAGCATACCCCATCGCCTGTATCTTAATGGACAGAATATCCTGTCCGGTCCCTGGCATTGGCTCTCCACCTCAGTATCCACCACTGCCCCACAGCTGGCCCTCTCGCTTGACCTTACACTCCACCAACACCTACTGAGGCTGGGTGCGGCAGCTCATGCCTGTAATTCTAGCACTTTGGGAGGCCAAGGCCAGAGGATCACTTGAGGCCAGGAGCAAAATAGGCAAAATAGTGAGACCCTGTCTTTACAAAATTTTTTTTAATTAGCCGGGTGCAGTCGCACACACCTGTAGTCCCAGCCACTTGGAACCCTGAGGCAGGAGGATCACTTGAGCCCAAGAATTGGAGGCGTCAGTGAGCTATGACCGCACCACTGCACTCCAGCCTGGACAACAGACCGAGACCCTGTCTCTAAAAAACATAAAGTAAAATAAAAAACAAAACAAACAAAAACCTACTGAGCACTTTCCCACTGGAGACACAGCACATGCTGCGGGGAGATGGCTGGAACCTGGCCTGTTTATGCCTTGGTCTCACCCTTCCTGTCCTCTAACACACTCTCTCCCTACCCAAGGCCTTCCCCTCTCCCCACCCTCACTCCTGTGGCTAACTCACACACACCCTTCAGATCACCCTGTGTCATTTCCTCTAGGAAGCCTCCCCCGATCCCGTCTGCTCTGCTCCTGCCTCCTCTGTATTTCCCACTAGCAGAAAACTTCCTGGAATCTGTCCTTTAGCTGCTAAGTCATCTTCAGGACCCAGCACAGGACGTGGAACCTGCAGGCATCCTGTGAGTTGTTTGCTGAATGAGAATGGGCAAATGAATGAATGACCATAATTCTGCCTGAGAAATTACGGAAGGCTTCACAGAGGAGGTGACCTTTCACTGGGTCCTAAAGGATAAGTGGAAGTTAACCAGGGGAAGAGTTGAGGGGCAATGTGCATGGTTGAGGGTTGTGGCCAAGCCCCATGTCTTCTGTGGCCCAAAGGGGCGGAGGCTATTGAGGCTAAGATGTTAGGCTGAGATTTTAGGGCTTGATCCCATAAGCCATGGGTTGCCCTCTGCATTGCCTGGGCACCAACGCTATGGACTCTGGTCCAGCCAGCCTGGGTCTCCAAGATTCTAATGGGCAGCCAAGGTTTGGGGCCCCTGCTGGGGCATCAAGAAGAAAGCCAAAGCCAAGCAGACTTTCAAGCAGAGAAGGAACATGATCACATCTTCAGACTTACCACTGTGCAGGGAGTGGTGCCAGACAGAGGAAGAGGGTCAAGTTCTAAGGGGAGGGTAAGCCCCGGATCACTGTGCTTAAGATGGCAGACAGGGGAAATCAAGGGCTATTCCAGCTCCCATTGGCTGTAGGGCATGAAGGAAGCAGTGTTGAGGCGGAGTGATGAAGGCGGTGAGTCGTGGTTTTACTGCTGTGGAAGTAGGCAGAAAATCTAGGAGAAGCAGATGTTCGTGATCTGTGTACCAGGCCGCACAACTCACCCCTCTCAACACACACAAGTGCACAGGCAGCCCTTCCCTCTGAAGCCAGCTGAGCATCGCTGGAGATTCCATCCTCACACCCAACCTAGCTGAGAGTCTGGCTGAGATCTGCAACCTTATAAAAAATTGCCTGCACACACATTGCCAAGACCAGACCCGGCACAACTCCAATTTCTACTGTATCAGTTTCCACAGAACAAGACAAGCAGTGGCTTCTAGAAGGAGCTTCAGGCTCCAATGGTTTTGCCTTTTCTCAGAAGCAATTGCTACTTTCATAAACACTGGGTGGGGGCGGGGGGAGATAGCACAGACAGTGGCTAAGCTATGCTCATTACAGGCAAGTAGTGATACAGAGAGGAGAAAAAAAATCCAGCTTTTACTATCTCCAGATATCAGTGTTGTGACTTCTAACAGCATCCACTGTATCTTGTTTCATTACAACTGCCAAAAGGAAAAAAAAAAATTGAATTACCATGCTAATGTCTTCTCTTTTGGTGAAATCTGTGATTCTGGTACGTGGATATAAAATACATCGTTAGTTGCTTTTAAACTTGTCTCTAATGATGAAAATAACATTGCAGGGCAGGAAGGGGAGACATAAGTAAACTCAGGGGGCCGGCAGCACTGGAGAACCTCTCATAAGCCCGTAATGTGACAGTGCACTTTCTTCCTCCCTCCGAGATGACAGTTAATTCCAGACTAGGAAGGCTGTCAAAAATGCTTAGTTCTGCTCCACTTGAGTTAATTACCGGCCCTGGGGCAGGCTGCCCTCTACTCCTCTGCTAATGGGGCTGGGCTCCAGGTAAAAAATCCATTTGCAAGAATGTTTTCCTTGCTCCAGATCTAATTTATTGAATATCAAATATTTATGCCAATGCAATTAAAGTGACAACACTGCTCTCCCTTCTCCCCTGCCCCCAGTACTAGACGAGCCCCGGATGGCTGACAGAATGCTTTATCCAGTCAACACAGGAAGAAAGTTTTACTTGAGCTTCTAAAGCAAGAGCTTTAAAACCTCTTTAACCCACAAAGTCACCTGGGATTCTTTTATCTTCATTTCCTTTGTAGGCAGCCACGTGACTGGCTATGGAGCAATGACTGAGACGCTGAGGCAGGAGGCTCAACTGTGGTTTCAAATCAACCAACACTTGCTGCAGCCCTGTGTGCCAGGCACCAGACAAGGCCCTGTGACTGAGCGAGATGGAACAGGCTCAGCCTGTTTCCACAACAATCTTGCAACCTGACAGCAGAGACAGCTTGGAGCATGCACAGAAGAGTAACCAACACTGGCAATGCAGACACGCTGGAAGGTTCTAGGAATACGTCCTTAGAGATCTTGGACTGGGAGTCTCCAAGGCTTGAAGGCCACCCAAGATCCCCTTCCACACAACCAACCCTAACTGCAGAAAGTTTCAGATCCAGCCAAGTGTATTTCATTTTTCCCAAAATGCTACTCCCAGCAGGAGGGCCTCAGACTGTCCAGACCTGGAGCTTTGGGCCATCCATTCCCTCTTAGACAGCACCCAGCCCTGCTCCACCCCCATGAAGCTCTTGCATCACGAGACACATGATTTGGCATCTGCCCCAGAGGAGTGATGGGTAAAAGTGAGCCCATGGACAATCACATGTGTACCCTCCCTGGTACACTGTGGAAATGGGAAAAAGAAATGCAGCTGGCTAAAGAGGACTTTTTTTTTCTTTTCTCCCCTAAAGCAAGGGAGCTCAGCAAAGCTTAGGCCAGTAGGTAATGCAGTGTCAAACAGCGCAGCATATTTGAGTTGTGCTACACCTGCTACTTGGCTTGTATTCCTTCAAGGCCTTGCTGGCTACATTCACCTGTCCCTTTTGACAATGGAACAGAGGCCTTTCCTTGGGGCTGAACTGGGTTGTGAAGGAGGAACAGGCATCACAAGGTGGGCCACATGGACAAAGGCCGAGTAGAGAGAATGCAGGACATTCTGTTCAAAGAACTAAAAGCAGATGGATTTTTGTTGGAGCCTTAATTGCAAGGGAGTAAGCCCTGGGAATGTAAACATCAAATGAGGTAATCTAAGCATGTTAGAGAATGTCAAATTGTGGATAAATGTGAATTACTACCCATATCACTGAGGTGTTGAGGAAACCAAGTGATATGTTATATGTACACTGGCATTACATAAATTATAGTCATTACAGGATACTTTGGAAGATTAAGCTTCAATCATGGACACTGATTTTAAAATATACTTATCTGTCAATTTCTTCTGATCCTACCTTTTTACAGCTGTTCATAAACTGAGAATTATGATCAATTTCTTCTCTGTTCTCTTTTCCAAATGAACACACTGTACCCAACTTTAACATTTACTGTTTAGATATTCTTAGTTTCCTGTCGATTTGACCACCATGCTTCAGGTTTGAAGCACTGTGATCACGTTTTATGGACAGACCATTCTTCTGGCTATGAGTATGAGGGTAAGAGAGTTGGTATTTATATCTCTTTTTATGTCTTCAGTTATCACCTGCTCTGGTTTGACTGTGTCTCCCAAAAAGCATGTGTTGGAAACAGAATCCTCAATGCAACAGTATCAGGAGGTGGGGCCTGTTGGGAGGTGGCGCCTCAAGGGATGTGTTTAGTCACGAAGGCTTCACCTCCATGAATGAATTTAAGGGTTTGAGGCTGCAAGTTTGACCATTTGCTCACTCTCTCGCCCTCTCTTTGCCCTCCTACCATGAGATGACATAGCAAGAAGGCCCTCGTCCGATGCCGGCCCCTTGATCTTGGATTTCCCAGCCTCCAGAACCATGAGCCAATAAACTTCTGCTCACTATAAATTACCCAGTCTGTGGCATTGTGTTACAGCAGCAGGAACTAAGACATCACCTTTCAAAGGCATTATCACACCACATCTAAGCTTCTGTCATGATTTCTGAGCTGCATACACTGCCTTGAAACTTTGTCTCAAAATCGTCTTCCTCTTAGCTGCTCAAACATCAAATATTATGTTTACCATTAAAACTAACTGTAGTGCCTGCTTTGGCAGCACATATACTAAAATTGGAACAATACAGAGAAGATTAGTGTGCCCCTACACAATGATGGCATCCAAATTCATGAAGCATTCCATATTTTTTTATTAAAAATTATATATATTTAAAAAGCTAACTGTAAAAAGACCTCTACTATAGCCAATGTGATAGAACAAGAAAAATAATAAGGGGTAAAATGGTTGGAAAGGAAGAAACGCGTTTATCATTATAGCAGGCAATATAATTACATATCAGGACACCAAAAACATCACAGAAAAGCTATTCGAACTAATAAGAGAAGCCAGTAAAATGGTCTAATACAAAGTATATTTGCAGCTGGACTCAATGGTTCATGCCTATAATCCCAACACTTTGGAAGACTGAGGTAGGACGATTGCTTGAACCCAGGAGTTTGAGACCAGCTTGGGCAACATACTGAGACCCCTGTCTCTACAAAAAAAAAAAAAAAAAATTAAATCATCCAGATATGGTGGCACATGCCTATAGTCCCAGCTAATAGAGAGGCTGAGGTTTAAGGATCACTTGAGCCCAGGAGGTTGAGGCTGCAGTGAGCCATGTTCCCACCACTGCACTCCAGCCTGAGCAGCAGAATGAGATCTCAAAAAATATATATATATATTTATTTATTTATTTATATTTGTATGAAACAATAGTTTTCCTATATATAACAATAGCCAATTAGAAATAAAACAGAAAAATCTGGCTCATGATATACATCTAGCTACCTTACCGACATCTCCACGAGATTGTATCACAGAAATTTCAGCACAAAAGTGAATTTTGGATCTTCCACTCCAATATTTTCCTCCTCCAGTGCTCCCTAATTCCATGAAGGACTCTTTGGCTCTTTCATCTACTTATTTGCACAAGACAGAACCCTAGGATTCTCTCCCTTTCCCCTCTCCCATACTTCCATCCCCAAATCTGTCATCAAAGCCTGACAATACACTCTATGTCCATCCACTCACCCCTCCAACCCGACTGCCTCTATGTTAGTTCAAGCCTCCATTATCTCTTCCCAGGACAAGTGTAGTAGCCCTTACTCTTCTCCTCTTTTGTGTTCTTGCCCTTCCCAATATGTCTCAATGAAGCAGGCATAAGGACCCTTTAAGATTTTAAGCTAAATTACACCATTTCCCAACTGATACCAATACACCCCATATCATATTCAGAAGCCAATACACCCCATATCATATTCAGAAGCCAATACACCCCATATCGTCAGCATCACCTGCATGCCTTGGCTTCCCATGATCCTGAGAACCCTTCTAGCTTTGTTCAAGCCAATCTCCTCCTCACTCCCTGCACTGCAGCCACGCCAGCCTCCTTTTGTTTCCTCAAATGCCCCTAGTCTCTTTCCCAGTTCAGGGCCTTCGCTCTCTGTCTTTCCTCCTGGGAATAAGAATCACTGACCTTACTTCAAGAAGACTGAGGAGAGCCAGAGGGCATTAGTCCTTGCCAGAGATCGCCCTGACTTTCTGGGCCTCAGTTTCCCTGTCTGCAACACCAACTAGTTGAACTAGAGATTCTCTCTGGTATTGCATGAGCTGAGATTTCAGTAAGAGGTGACAGCAATTGAACTGGTGGAGAAGGAGAATGGGAAGTGGGGAAGAGGACAGAGAGGAAATGGTCCTGGGGAAGAGGGCACAGAAAGAAAAGCCTAGAAAACTATGGGTAACAACTTTCAGGGAGCTTAAAACACTGAGTGCTATTTAGCAAAACAACTCAGATCAAATTTAACAGGATTTGGAACCATCATAAAAATCTTGTCCAAGGACAGAAAAAGCCAGTGAACTCACCATATTTAAATATTAAATACATGCACTATATAGAAATTTTGGTTCTACGGCATGAAAATAATCCACATTATCCAAAGTCAAGGGGAGAAAAAAAAAGACTATCCATGTAAACAGCTTCTACCTAGCCAAAGAAAGGGACACCTTAGCTGCTTTCGTTCCTGGCTTTCACAGAGACTCCTGGCTGCCAACTCAAATCTTTCTTCCTAACAGAGATTTGGTTTCACCCTAGGAAGCAGTCCAGTTAAAATGCTGCATTTCCCAGCTTCCTCTGCCAAGAGAGGTGACCACATAGTATAGTCTGGCAAATGATACTTAAGAAGAGGCTGCTGGGTGGACTTCAGAGAGATGTCACAAAAGGCAGGGCTGGTACACATTCTTTTTTGCCCTTTGTTTTCCACCCTTTCTCCTTCCTTCTTCAACCGTCTTGTGACCTCAAGGTGATGATAAGGGACAGACCAAGAGAATCAGAGACTGCCATTTAAATCTCACCTCTGCCATCCCAACTCTATGAACTTGGACAATTTGCTTAACCTCTCTGAGCCTCATTCTTGTCTGCAATATAGGAGCCATAATGCCTCGCTTGCAATATTGTTAAGATTAATTGATATGTTTATATTGTTCTGAGAAAAAAAGATAAATTTAGCTAGTTTATCACACGTAGGCTACAGCACTTTGTAAACTATATAGCTCTAAAAAAAGGGGGGGGGGGTTAAATTGTTTGTTTTTTCCTCCTCCTTATTTTGTTAGTGACAGATTGTTCTCTCAACCAAATCTAAAATACTTTAAAAATTAGGATACGATGTTTCTACATGACATTCTTTCATTATAGGAATGTCTATTTCTTTGACATGACACTGGTTATCAGATGCAGCCACAGGTCCTTTTATATGCAGTCTGGCCACATGCAAATCACAAGTTATCTTGTATTCTCCAACTCTGGCATTAAAGTTAACTTGGGCGAGTGTGATGGCTCACACCTGTAATCCCACCACTTTGGGAAGCTGAGGCGGGCAGATCACAAGGTCAGGAGTTCGAAACTAGCCTGGCCAACATGGTGAAACCCTATGTCTATTAAAAATACAAAAATTAGCTGGGAGTGGTGGTGGCATGCTCCTGTAATTCCAGCTACTCGGGAGGCTGAGGCAGGGGAATCACTTGAGTCCGGGAGGCAGAGGTTGCAGTGAGCCAAGGTCTTGCCATTACACTTCAGCCTGGGCAACAAGACCAAGATTCTGTCTCAAAAAAAATTAATAAATAAAAAATAAAGTTAACTTGTATTCTCCAATTTTAGCATTAATTATCTTCTAAGTAAACCAGAAAGTTCAGATGCATAATTCTTGAAAAAAAAAAAAAAA